>NW_026534337.1:13366798-13519607 GCF_026225885.1 Hylaeus anthracinus
AGAGAGAGAGAGAGAGAGAGAGAGAGAGAGAGAGAGAGAGAGAGAGAAGATATCAAGAGAAGTAAATAGAGGGAAGACGGTAAGAGGGAGCAGAGGCCATGCAAATGGAAAGTTATAATGCAGAAAAACGAATATTGAATCAGCAGCTGGGTCTCGACGGAGGGGTCCAATGTCGGTGGCAGGATTTCTGCAGAGATATGTATGCGGATATGTTTGCGGTTTCACGTCGAGCTCTGCCCGCCCCCACTCTTTTAAACCCTATTTCGTTACGGTCGCGATCGACGGAACAGCACAAGTGAATATCGTTCTCCTTCGATATTCGAAGACACGCGAGGGACGCAAATATTTGCACCGAAAGATTTGTCGGACTCGTAACGCTAACTGGTAAAGCACAGAATTGTCTCGCATCGCTGGCCCAGGATCCAGGGAATGTAATTTTTATGGATTAATCGTCTTCCAAAATTCCTTCAAAGCTGTATTTCATCAAGGTGGAGATCAGTGCACTTTTGTGCCGTTTAATTGTAGTATCTTTTCTAGACACCGTCATTTTTACGTATTCGGTTGTAATTTGGTTAGTTGAATGTACGTACAAGCCTTGTCGAACATCGCAGTTGTTGAGCTTTACGGACGCTTTTCATGAAACTTTCTAAGCCTTGACCTATTCCTGCACTCTATCTGCTACTTTCAAAGTCTTCCAACGCCATTACATTCTCCCGAGACGGAGTACTAGTAAAGCGTATCGTACAGTCGCTTTATCTTTTTGAGATACTGCGTCGCTCCTATATATTCGATTGCAACTCAGATCGAGTGTCAATTGAATCTTCGAACAAGCCATGTTGGACGTCTCGGTTCGTGAGTTCTATAAACTTCCTCCATGAAGCTTCCTAAACCTTGACCTACTCTAGTACCCATCCACTGTCTCCAAAATCCTTCAAAGCCGTTACACATATTTCTTCCAGACAGAGTACCAGTCACCTCTGTATCATTCAGCTACTATATCTTGTGCAGTCTCTGTAAAAGTCTGTCTCAGTGTCAGTGGAAGCTATTAACAAACCTAGGTACCACATCCGTTTCCTCGGAGAACAGTGTTCCTAAACTGTGCCACGAGTTCGAAAGGGTTACGAACCACTGCTTCGGGGGAAGAAAAGACCTATCGATGATCAATGTGGACAGTGATGCGGGCGGGTCGAAATAATCCCCAGTGGCGAATTAAAGGGCGGCTAACAAACAGCTCGCAGCGCGCCCATTTGAAATCGTTCGTGGCGTTTCGTCCCTGTTAATAAGGTCTCGTTAATGTCGAGACAAAAGAACCAAAGAGCCAGGATCTCGGGGACAAAAGAAAATTCAGAGCCCGAGTCACGGATCGAACGCACGCAGGCGGCCTAGTTATTCTTTGAAAAACAATAGACATACGACGCCCTGCGCAGCCAGGCTTGATCGATCGATCGCAAACACGACCCAGCGGATTAGGCAGCCATTGTAAAAGCGGAGGGAGTTTCGCAAACGCGTGAATAATGGACACCCGTTTGATAAGAGAAGCGCTCGCGTGAGCTCGCTCGATTCGTCGAAGTGTGCTGGAGTGAGAAACGGAGAGAGAAACAGACCACGAAGCTGGAATGATAGCTGAGGGAAAGGAAGAAGTACCCAGCGTCGAATTATTTATCGACGAAAAGGTCGAAGCTAAATAAACGGGATAGCGGCGTCGATTTCCACCGAGCTTATACGATGCATCGTCGACGCGCCAGTGCTATCCTTTCCATCCATGAATCACCATTATCTCCTCCGCGACGCGACGGCTTGTTCCGAAACATTACTGGTGGAAGTGGTTTCCTTAGTCCGAACTGAACGGGGCGACACGATTCACCGCTCTTTAAATAATTGAAATTCAATTCTTGCGTAATCGCGTTGTCGCCCTCAATCCCGTTTCGAAATATGGATTGTAAGAAAGTGGAACTCGTGGCGGGGTTCTCCGGTACCATCGACAGGAAAATTTTCCTGGTATATATAGTACTGCCAGATTATAGAATTATAGCAGATTTGATGGCATTATTTAACATCGTCGATGAACATGTCGGATGTGGAAGGAAATTTCACCTTGACGAGGAAGATTCTACTCATTTCTATTCGTACGTTATATAATTTGGTATTTCAGTAATACGACGGAAGGGTAACCCAGTTATTCTTTGAAATGAATCATTTATAAATATAAAAGTTATGACTGTACCAAGTGCTTTGACACTTCAAATTAAGATCTTTGAAAAAGTGGAGTTAATCGACTTGTGCAGTGAACGGCTCAAATAATAATGACAATAACGTCTGGAGGTACGTTGTTCGTGAATGGGATCAAATCGCAACTGTTGAAAGAGGATCATCCGTACAGAGACGTTTTTGCGAGAAGACGAACGAGCCATCGAAAGGCGCGCCCAAGGGAGGACAACCCAAATGGCTGGCATAGATAAACGGAGCACAGTTGAGAAACCGGTGAGCTATTCAGACAAGCCAGCGAGATTTATCGTAATGCAGTTTAGTAGTTTCTAACACTCGGGATGCAACAGTATCGCGACCTGTTGAAAGGAACTGAACTGTAAATGACTTCCGAGGACCAGTGGGCGACCATATGTCTGACCTGGAAACGTCCGCTAGCGGGGCACGCTGTTATCCCCCATTAACTCAATCCAGCGAGAGATATTCATGACGAACGTTGTTATGAAGGAAGTTGGCAGGACTCTGGATGAATAAAAGACGATAAGTCGAACATTCAACAAGTTTCCACCGCCTAGACTTTCGATTGAATTAATATATTCGGAAGGCGATTAAATAGGTTGCTAATAGCCTCATTCAAATACTTTGCAAGGGTATGGGTACAGGTTGCGAAGTTGCCTTGGATTTTGCTAATCGACTGTCAATTAAGACGCTTCTCACGTCGCGGATGCTCTTCAATCATTCCTGGTTTCTTAAGTGGCGCGTGATTTTCGATGATTTAAAACAGAATAGAATTAAAAGGTTCTGTTTGACGAAAAGGAAACGAATTGGAGACGTTTCAAAATTCTATTTCATGTCATTAAAAAAGTAAATCAGAAATCATGGGGCGTTAATTGCGTAGTTTGTACGTGTTAAGATTTTCGTATGCAAAGCAAAACTACCCCACAGTCCTCCCAACTAAATCTCTGCCATTTTAATTCGAATCTCTCAAAAATCTTCAACCCAACGCCCAAGAGACTCCTTTCCTAATTTATATTTTAAACAACAAGTGGAAGGTACGCGAAAGCAAATAATCTTAAAGCGTATTTCACTCGGGGGCCGCTCTTCTTTCCTCAACAGGTCCTTTGCCCGCCAAGGAAACAACTTTCCACTCTTCCTCGTCGTTCCGTATTCTCTAACGTCCCTCTTTATACGGTTCCCACGGTTTCCGCGTGACGGTCGTGCATTCTGCTCGCGGGTTGGCCGAATGCGCAGCGCGCCGCGAGCGTAGGCGGCCGTTTCCGAGCGAAAACGGTGCGAAAAGTGAGAATATAAGGCGTTGGCTCGCAACTAGCGCCGCCAGGCTTCGGTGCTAAAGGATTTTCCGAAATTTCCCGGGGGCCCTCTGTCTCTGGATCACCCTTTCTCTCTCTGTCGCGCGGCGTTCCGGGTTTTCCGCTAATATTTCATCGTAACCGCACCGGCGTGGCAGCAGCGGCCATCTTGCTTCCGGGCCCGGGTGCGCCGGAAGCGGCCGGATGTGCCATGACAAAGCGCCGTTGCGGAAAAATCACGGGACTATGAAGCGTGGATAAACAGAGAAGGAATAATCTGTGTTCTCGCCCGACACCCGACGCCCCGATGAAAAAACATTGGCACGAAACTATATTTATGCAGTTTCTGCGGGGAGGAGAAGGGGGATGGGGGCTTTCCGCTGCCGTGTACTCGCGAGATCGAGCCACGACTTATTGAGAATCGGCGAACCATCCCGACCGTGGCACTTGTACTGGTCTCAGACTGCTGGTGATATCGAGACCGCTATTACGCGGACATTTCGATTTTACACTGACTCCTGATAGCTAGGGAAGAAAATACCACGGAGAGCTTTTTGAGGGTTTTTCGGTGGAGATAGACTCGTGAAAAGATGAAAGATTCGAGGGAGGATGATGGAATTACGTGAATCATCTGGTGCCACCTGTACTGGCCAGACACTTAAAAGCGATCTACTCCTACAGCACTTGAATAAGGATACCAGCAGAATATTGCACATATCTGCTTAAAAATAAATATTGTAGCAGGTGATAAGGTACATTACAGCTACAGCGACAATGGACATAAAACTCGGCTTTACGAATAAAACAAGATCGTAACAACTTCGCGACGCGAAATAAATTCTGTGGCAGAGCCACGCATAAGATAGCAAATCCGTAAAAATTACGTTCCCTTGACGATGAACGCATCGGTGCGAAAGTGATAAGAACCGTCGACGATAAGTGAGCACGAAACATTTTTGTCCGGCGTTAAATCTACCGTGATTAATGCGGACCAAGAATACTGCGAATTACACGTCGCGCTATATTACCTTACGTCCTTTACTATTTTTTTCCGTTTTCCACCTCCATCTCTCTTTCTTTTACTCTTTTTTTTTGCATACGTTGACCCAGAAACTTTGAAGCTCGACGAAAAAAGTGCACGAAATCCTGACAAATTAAAGCGGAGGTAGTCATTAAGTAATAGCTTTCACGTTTTGTTGCGCTGGACGGGATCTTTTTGGGGGGGAAGTACCGTTTGAAACCGGAAACGGGTCATCCCTGGAAATTCAGCGCGATATTAAGGAAATTACTTCAAGAAACGTGGAAAGTAAAAGAAAAAGTCGTGTAACGTGCATTACGTAAAATTTAAAATTTTAATGCGCCCAAGCGCGAATCGAAAGAGCAATCCTGCGTTTGCAGGAATTTTCGGAGTGCCTCGTAAATTATTTTCATTTAGGATTTGGGAAAAACGTGGCCGCGATTTAGTCCAAACTTTTCCGACCCACGCTCTCTCGAATCCCAAATAAAAATATTTATTTGCGACATCAGAATTATTCGTATTTTCGTAGTTAAACAGAGATCTGAAATGCATATCCAGTTGTCAAACGCATAACAACACAAACGCATCCGCTCCAATTCCCACACAATGGTAAATCCCATACGATTAAGGCACTGTCATTCGTTACAGTATATTCGCGACGATCTATATACACATCGTGTCAATCAAAGTTGTCGATTCTATCAGTCGTATGTCATTGATTTGTTGCAGGACATCCTATCGAACGAAACACACAACCTCGATATTTTTCTTCCCTTTGCAATAAATACATGATTACGTTTCAATTCTATGTCCTCGTGAATTTCCATGTAAATCGCGAAAAAAAGTTTCTTCTCTTATGACTGCCGGTTCACGTTCGGATCTCGCGGGATACCCGTTCATTGTGCACGAACAACGAGAGTAAAAACGCGTCGACGTTGTTTCTTGATAATAGCGGATTTTATTGGATTATTCCGCACTTTCCGGCAAACAAAGGGGGCAGTCAAATTTGTTCGAACGAACGTGTATCGGTTCAATTTGCTCACTCTGTTGTATCTTGCTTATCATCGCGAGTTTTCCAAGCGGTTTTCAATGGCGATAAATTGTTTCGCGTTCGCGTCGGTTTGTCCAATCAAGACGGTTATTAAATTATTACATGTAATCGCCGACCGATCCGTTGCCCATGCAAGTTCAACATGCCACGTTCGCGTAATTACCGTGCAGATGAAACGTCGAAATTATAAAACGATTTATTTACTTGTTACTCGTTAAAAGTGGACCAGCCTTCATCTGAAGCTTATATTGTATTTGGGTGTTATATCAACTACCTAATTCGCGAATGAAAATTCTATTCAACGACCATTTGAGATAAGCTATTATTCCTCCAACTACGAATATAATTTAATTTCACGATAAGCCAGCTTCGTTTAAATAAACTATTCTTCGTCCAGCGAGAAATGCAATTTGATTTTATAATTCAGATTGTAATTTTCATTGAATAAATAGCGAATGAAAAGGCTTTATCTGGGCATTTGTTGTTCGAAATTTGGTATGTAGATGCGAGATTAGCCCGTCGCTGCGCAACAGGGTGTGACCTCTTTCGTTTAAATCGCGTCATTTTGCAGAAATGACGGGGAATTACGCGATCGAGTTGTTTACAGCGTACACTCGCGATATAACATAATCCGGTCTGCGTAAATACGCAGCCGGTAGTTATCACGCTTGGGAACTGGAACATTTGAGGCGGTGATGAGCACGAGGAACTGCTTTGTTCGCGAGTAGAAACTTAACCCGCCAGCAACTACTCTTAAGAACATTCAGCTGCGGGTTAGTCTTATTCAAAGTACGCCAACATGAGGAGGCATTCTGTCTTCTCGCATAGAATAGCACCGGATACCCGAGGAAGTAAATATCGTTGAAATTAACCCTTAATTAGAGGCGGGAGAATTTCAGGGAATTTCATCTCTTCCGTCTTTCGATATCGATCCGTCCTCCATGGGTGCTTCAATTTCAACCCTCCAATGGCAGCAACTTTTTAGCGAATGGTATAAAAATATTCTCCCAAGTTTCATTAGATCGCAAGTATTCATTTTTGTAACGATTCAAATATTCTATTTCGTTTGTGTTTAATTACTGGTAAATGTCGTTATTTGAGTTTTCTATTTGATAGAAAACCTTTGCAGAATTTCCATCATGTACCCCTCGAGAACGTCTTTCCGAAGACTCATGCAGTCGTACCACTTTTCCCTCGCTTCCTCTCGCGAACCACGTCATAAGACTTTCATCAAGAACTTCCGAAATAGAAATGAGACGGAAAGAAGCAAAAATAAATATTCCAGATCGAGACTCAAGTTTCTCCTCGCAGGATCTGCGAAGGAAAAAGAAGCCAAGGGAAATATGAGAAACGAATGACTTTCAATTGAAACACGAGGCGTACTTTCAAGAGTACATACTCAACAGAGAGTAATCAGGCTTCCTTCGTCGTGATGTAAAATCGAATAAGAGAGGGGGTAAGCGGGGTAATGTCGGCATTCGGCCAAGAAAATCAAAATTTCGTCATCCGGTTGTAATTCGAGGGGCGCGACCCCCCCATCCCTGCTGGCTCCTCCGCCTCCTTGAGGAGTATATTGGGCCAGACTATTAGATTTTAACCTCATCTTCGGCGGTCGCTTCGATTTCGCTCGGCGAGCACTAGATTTACAACGTCATATCCCCGGAGGAAACGATTTTTCGTAGGGGGGTTAGGCTTGCAACTAAATCAAGCGTGAGCGTTGCCAGGAGAGGACTTTTTTCCGGTTAAGAATCTCCTTATCGAGGGAACGCTTGTTTCAAGCGGGGAGAAGATCGTCGTGGAATTCGTTTGGTGACCCGTAATCGAAAATTACATTCCTCGGCGATGTTACTCGTGCGTAGAGACATTCTTGAATATAATAAACGTTCCACTCGACGGAATTCTGGGCCAATTCTTTATTTTGTTTGGAGATGGTTTCACGAATGAAGTGGCCTTCAGATTTGTTATACTGTAGGATACGTGTAAGGTAACAATGCTTAATTTTTGGAAACATTTAGAGCTTTTGAAATACCCTTTAACAATACACACAAGTTAATGTTAGAAAGTCTTTTTCAAAGTTATAAACTTTGGTGGTAGTTAAGTGTTAAAATACGTTCAGAATTTTAAGTACTATGAAATGGCGCTCAATGACTACACAACTCTGCATTTCATCGTGCAGCTTCATCCCCATTACTGTCTTCGCAACTCTCAGGCCACTTCGAAAGAGGATCTTTTGTAAATCATCGAGCCGTGCATTTGTGTTTCTAGGGATGCGTTTGCCATCCCGGCAGCTCCAAAAGCAACCAAACCGTGGAAGATAGAGAGATCCCTTTCCAGTTCGCAACGTCATCCTCAGGACACAATTTTCCCTGTCGTGAAACCATAAACATCCCCAGCCCACGGGCATACCTTGGCCGACCTCGATCCCACTCCATAATCTGGCCGCAATTCTAACGTTACTTCTCCGTTTCTGGCGCCATTTAGATAAACTCGTAATCTAGACGCCGTTTCCTACGGTGAAATATTCCCTCGAGGGCGTTGCGAGTCGCTGGACCCGGATCTTTGTGCACCTACGGCGCACGTGCCAAGGGTGCGAACCCTTCTGTGTCGCGAATTTAAAATCGATCCCTCTCCAACGACAACAACCCTCGGGAACAGTGGCACGCCGCCGCATCGATGAGACGCAGAAACAGAAGTAAACACATTTTGTCGATGCTTGAAAAAGAACGTCGAAAAGCACGTTGATCTGGAGGAGTACGAGTTTATGATCCGGGAAAAGACTATTTAAAAAGAAGAAGATAGGAACTATTTATTACAGGTCCATTGAAAAAAACTATCGCGTATTTATGGATATATAAATCTCCCTAGTTCGATAGGATACCCATAAATCCCAACACGAACATTCAAACAAATACCTCGAATTCCCTCCACGTCAGCCGGGTTCAGAACGTATCCCGGTGTTCCCGAGTTCAGACCAGGATAGCGCCTAATTCAAGCCAGAAAAATACATTTGGCGACGCAACGTGATTCACAGGGGTCGTGTAAATCTGCCGTCACGAAACGACGAAAGGGGTAACCTTAATGTCGACACGCGTTATTTGTTGCTCGACACCGGAACGCGTATTTCTCTAAGGGTAAATCTACCGAAAGAAATTTCGCGCGGAGACCAGATGTTGTTCTTTTACTCGAATCTCTCGCGTGGCGTTTCTGTTCTTTCGCGTTTCTATTGTTTCACCAACCGTCGTTTGTTTCATTCTTTCGTCTCTTACCGTTGCTTCGGTTACGGTCCGGGCACCGAGGAAATTTCATTTCGAGGGAAAAATATGAAAGACGGATGAGTCGAAGAATATGACCGCGACCGCCCTATTTGAAATACAAATGGACGATGGCAAACGTGGTGGGAGAGAGGAATAGAGAAAACAGGGTGTATCCACCTTCGCAGACTTTGTCGCTGCAGCGAATTATTTGCATAAACAAATTTCAACGGAAGCGAATTCAACGCGTCGGAGTGTTTCGCCGTTCCGACTATGCAGAGCAGTCACTCGTTTCGTCCCTCCACCACTCGGCTCGCCCGTCCTCCTAGCGTCGTAGCACATAATGATTTCTGGCTTGTTACCGTAACTTATGCGCAATATTTTGAACAAACACGGGGGCATTTTATTTCGGTCACGCCGCGCCAAGTTTCCGCGAACGTCGCGACTTTCTTGTCGCGGACCTCCTGATTCGGCAAACAGTCCCGCAAAAAAAGAAGAGCGAAGGCTACGCGGATTTCTATTTGCGACTTTGGACTAGTTTCAAGGATAGCTCGAACTCGTCCTTCCGCCTGCTCTGTATTCACTCTGGTATCGCATTTATAAATAAAAGAAACTATAGTTGTACGTGCTGTAGAATCGGAAACATGCGTAAGAATTACTTACGCGATGACCTAATATTATATGAATTGTATAATATCTTGAAAATAAATTAGGTGTAGAAAATATGTACACAAAATGAAGCGCGCCATTGACAGGCACAACTATACGGAATTATTACAGTCGAGGTAGCGCTATCTTCTACCGTAAAATTGCTCGTTTAAAATCGAGACTTCGGTTTAATCGGCCGAGGATTTCATGGTTGTATCTCTTTTTTGGGGGGAAAAAACGTCGAAGCGGTCAAACGCAACGAGCGTCCGAAGCAGACGGTCGAATGGGCAATCAACGATCGAATGCCTCATGCGGACGGACCATTATTCGTGTCCAATCGGCATTGTATCGTGAAACACCGGCAACCGTCCGATAAAATCATTATACGTCTCATTACTTGTCAGTTCCAAGCGCTCGTTGTCTGCCTTTTAATTTAGAGCCTGGCACGCTGATCGCAAATTCAACGATACAAACGTATTTACTCCCCTTCTTGTTCGTGGGCGTTCAGTTCCTTACTATTCTCCACGAGAACAATTGAATTGACCATCCACTTAATCTTCACTGTATACACTATTGTTTAGCGTTATTTATCGCGAAATTATCCGGGAGTGTGAATGAGTCTTCGATACGAATATTATAAGATTGAAAATCTTTTTATTTTCGAACAGCCGAAATTCATGTCCCGTTACATGGTGAAAAGTGCTGCGAGGCGATTAAATGGATGGGTAGTAACAGAATAAATATGTCCCGTTTACACGTTAATGCATTTAAAAATTTCAGATTATTATATCAATGTTTTTCGAGATATGTTCAAACAAATAAACAGTGGCCCTTATTGATTATTTCAATCTCATATTAACAATTGAGAGTTACACAAGAAAGCGCCGTATTCCATATGGAAATAAAAATGTCATCCTGCACCGTGAATTGCATGCAGTAAATAAATTGCATCCATTAGTAAATTCAACCATCGACTATGAATGTTTACACACACGTAAATACCGACGGCACACGGGGTTGTTGTCGATTGTCAAAATATTTGTTTATTTGGTCAACGTCGGTGGAAAATAAATCCGCGACATTCGTCATGAAGCTCCCGAGGATATAAACCACTTGCGATCGAGGACGATAAAACGCTTCACACACTATTACAGTTCGTGACAGAAAGATTACGCAACCCACAATTTCATCGTTGACAAGAAAATAATTTTTTAAAGACTTATAAACTTATAAACATAAAGTAAGAGAAATATTTCTGGTCACGATTTACAACTACTCGCGTTGTTTTTGACGCGAGTATATATTTTATATTGTTAATTTATAGAGTATATATTTTCTGCTACTAATTTTATAAAATATATAATTCCTCTTACTAATTTTCCAGAAAATATACCAAAGAAGTCCTGGAGAAGACCGAGAACAGACTAAAGAAAATGAAATTAATTTGCAAATTCGGTAGGCGGCATCGTTTTGTTGGTGGCTGTACACGTCCATTTGAATAATTCCCGTTCGGTCGATCAGCGAGTCGCCTTTGTAACGTTTAATGCACGTGGAGTAACGTTCGAATGGACGCGTCCTGTAACTCTTAAACACGTAACTCGTAAACCGCAAGACACAATGCGTTCATTAATTGCATTAATGGATTCCATGCTCGGCACGTAATGTCGTCATTGAAATGCCGCGCGATCAACGAGCGTCCACATTTCTGTCGTTTCCGATTTGCACGCGACAACATTGAAAGCCCCGTGCCAGCGCGCGATAAAACAGTGGTTGATGGCCGTCGAGACGATGGCTCGAGGTGTTTCGAGTACCGATAAAGCGTCGGTTAATTGCCGAATGAAATTAAACAGCAGTTAAACCCTCGAGTCTTGAGTAATTATAAGAAGTTATAAGATGCCTCCTGTAGTCTAACCCTCTCCTTCCTCGCTTCCTGCTTCGCCGTCTCTCTCGACTCCTCGCGCCCACGCCAAGGTTACCTCCTTCATCAACCTGCTCTACCTTCCCTTCCTCCCTTCTCCGTCCCTTTTAAAGGCACTATCCCTAGGGGCCGTTAACTGCAATCAAAGTTAACCCGGAGTTATAGGGGAAAACTGCAGAGCGGCAGTTAATGTTTAACGGGTCTGTTAAATACAGGCTTTCTCTCATCTCGACCTTTCCCTCTCTCTCCCTCCATCTTACAATAGACGTTCGCAAACAGGAAAACGCGGAAAAGGTCATAGTTCGTCCGTAAAATAATGAGAGATAAATCATTTGATGGCGTCGTGATATTCTCGACGGGATGGTGTCAACCCTTGCGGAAAATGCAGGATGCTTGTATAGGTATATTTCATGATAGATGTGAGATATAGAAACAAAATTTAAATAAAATTTGCATTCTAGGTTTATGCAATATAAATAATTTGTTTTTTCTCTAAGTGACGATTTCACCCCTTCGACTCGCATCGTGTCATCAACGAAAAATTCCTGTCCGTTATGAGTAATGAACTACCCTATTGGTGTTTCCAAATCTTCTGATTTATCAGGTTGATGAACCCGAAACTATTTCGTGTCAGTATTTCTGAATTCTTCCCGTTTACCCCTTCCTACCGTGGTTCCCTCCCTTCGGTCCTCGACGTCCGACGTTTAGGCCATTTCCGCTTGTGGCCTGACGGAACGAGTGGCCGATTCAGCGAGGTCTAGATTCGACTTTAGTGCTCGGACCATCCTGTCCTCGCAAAGTGAACGACCATTTGGAAGATTGCAGAGTCCTTACGTCGACTGACCTACTTCGCGAGCCGATTCTGTTTGACACAATGTCCTGGCGATTCCCTAGCGCACCAGGTGGAAGCCTCGTCGATTAGCTCGTTCCAAAGCTGCCATCGAATCCTTGGAATCGAACCTTTCGTGGTATACTCAACGATTATGTGACCCGCCATGTTGAGAGGGAAGCGTTCCACGAAGACGTCGATGGCACACGCGTTAAACGAAAACTTCCTCTTCACGACTAAACTTTCCGAAACGGCTGGCGGATTTGTGACGTGAATTGTTACTTAAGTTGTGACTGAAAATGTTTGGTCGACTTTATCAAGTTTAATATAGAAAATGCTTTTTATACTATGCTTCCGTTTTTAGTATCTCTCGGCGTTAATCATCTTTTATATAAAATGTAAATTAATAATAGTCTATGAAGTTATACATCAAAATATAAATACTGAGAAGTAAGTGAAATTAAAGAAACAAGACTTGTCTCGAGACCGGTCTGCATTATAAGACCAATAAGTTGAAACAGTGAATTCGGAAAGACTTTTCGTGCACAAAATGGTAGGAATACGCGGGCAGAAATATTCACAGGCGTTCTCGAATATGCAACGTCGCGTCGACGATTTCACGATGCAAAATTAACGAGGAAATAAGAGACGGCGCGGCGTGCGGGTTGGAAATGGCGCGAGTTCTGCGTTGAAACGGCACTTCGCACGAAATGGCCTGCACGCCCTGAAACGAGCGAGCAAATACTTGCGCGATAAACTGTTACCTGAGGATGCAAATGGCCACCGTTTACTGCCCCACTCAACTTCTTACGGAATGACTATTGCATTCGAATCAATTCTAAACAGATTTCCCGAAACCCGTCGGCCGCCATTATCGTTGACTCGCACTACTAGAAAACGCTTCGAGTGTTCGACAAAAATCATTCGTTAAACAATGTTTCCATCTTCTGAATTCTATTCTCTCTATCCTGGGCAATTCCTCTGATCGTTTTTCTATAATATCGTTAAGCTCGTAATTACATTACGATATGTTGTTACGTAGAAAAGAATACAAATTATTTGGTACGGTACACCTGAAAATTTCCTAGCCGGCAAACACGAGACCGCATTGTTTTGCAAATACGACGACATTAAATTCCCGCATTACATCTGAACATTTTCTAGCCAACGAGCACGAGACCGCATTATATTGAAAATAGAATTAATTAAATTCAAGCAGCGTAGGGGGGGGGGGGGTTGGGGTAAAACGGTGTCCTTGGCAGTATTACAGCCACAGCGTGCAATTATGAATCGCCGTAACAGATAATTATGGTAATACGTGATTACGAATTAGCGGTAACGTAACGTGAATTTATGTAATTATTACAGTAATGAATCCTGCCGGCCGACATGACAGATGCGACGGATTTCCCGTAACAGACATGGCAAATACGTAAATCTGTATCACGATAATTACAGTAATCAGGTAACCACGGTTCCCGTGTATTGACAGCGAACCAAAACATATCACGGTTAGGGGAAAGGTCCAAAATAACGTCGACGAGAGGACGCGTGTGCCAGTTTTCCATCGCGAAAGATTTTATACAATAAAGCCTGAACCGAATTAGAGGAGCATCCGCAGCCCCCTGGCCGCGCGGTTTTAACAAAGACAATTCTGACAGATTAAATTCATCTCCTCCGGGTTCGCCATTATCAAAATTTTCTGTATATTGAAATTGACGTAGAGATTGTTCGAATTCGCGGATTAAAACGAAGATTAATGCTCCGTTCGGTTTGTTTAACCTAATTTTCAAACCGGCTTCGTCGCTACTCCGAATCCTTGCCATTAATACAGTTCCTTTTGGCATGTATCGCATACATTGTAGGACGAGGTGAAACGGGGATGATTTATCACGGTATAATAAGTCAAGCATTGGGAGAAAAAGTTTATATTCTTTGAGAAGCTTATCTGAATAAAGATAGATTCGAATAAAAATTCATTACTATGAAACGTTATTCGAAGGATCATTTCAACAGGAATATATTCGAGCATAGTCTAACCGGCAATAAGCCCGATAGCGATCGAACAGCGATCTCCTCGCGACAATAACCGGTTGATTTTCGCGCGTCGAAGGACGTTCAACGTCCCTCCCCGTTCCTCAACACCCCGACATCCCTGATTCCCGCCGGGGAAACCACTCCCGCCATGAATTTTTCTGCACACGTACTACCGAGTGCTTCCCCCTTCGCGCACTTCTGCCACTTGCCCTATGTCCGCTTTTTCCCTCTTGCCGTCACCGTCGCGTCTCCGGCAAGGCGCGATGCTTTTTTCCTTCAGCTCCCGGTGCTCCACTACGGCGCAACGCAGCCGGTTGGTGATTAGTGTGCTCATTACGCCCGACGCTAATGATGCTTGCATCGCCAGACAAAAGCTGCGACAAGCAAGCATACGAGAGTTGCGAGCTGCGACGTCTCTCAACCCCCTCTGTCGCTGTCCTTCTCTCTCCCTGAACCTCTCTCACTCTGTCTTTGTCCCCCGACCCCCTAGCATCTGCACCCTGGCTTCGCGACCCTCACGCCTGGAGAAACGCGACTCGCGAACCTCGGCGCAGAGATTCGTCTCCCAACGAGCTCTGTTTCAAGGTTTCTCCCCTCGTCACGGCGCAGAGTGGGACAGATTTCACGAAACGTGGTCAAAATTCAAACACGAGACTCATCGATATTCCGGACGTGAACGTAATTCGAAAGTATAACCGTATTCCTTTCTTTGCCACGCTGTGTGCGCTACTGCTCAAAAATTTGGAGCACATTTCGATCTTTGATATGCTCGGTTCCTTTTTCTAGGATAAACACAAACGGTTTACCGAGAATGTTAAGCTCAGTCGAAAATAGCGGTTGAGAGTTACCGAAGTGTAATTTTACTTTACAAACTTTTCGAAAAGAGTGACTTTGTTCGTGTAATCTACTGTTTAATAATGGAAGGCTGCCACTTGTATTTAAACTTGTACAAAAAAAAAAGTCAAAATCTTAAGCTGCCTCGATCAAAAGATCGTTGGCAAATTTTAGGACTCTGTTATCGAGTTTTCTCGCTCCGCGTGTCGGAGATTACGTGCTCGGATGTTTTCGCAAATTACACAGCGATTTCTCCACAAAGAAGTAATGAAGGGAAAAGGTGGGCCATAAGTTTCGCCGTTGGTGAATTAAAACGCGAGACCGAGTGCTTTCGCGTGAAATAAGTATTCGAGTAAACGAGCAACCACCCGGGTTAATTGCGTTTTGTGGAAAAGCGCGTTCACGGTGACGTGTAATTGCAGTTTAAAATAATAATTGACGAAACACAACGAAAGGCCGGCGAACGAACAACGCGCGTGGTAATTCAGGTTACTGGGAATTAATAGAGTCGCCTTGGTTCGATTATACGAATTAATTAGAAAATTTGAATGAAAGTGTTTCGCGGAACAAAAACCGCCTACGCTTTTGGTGGCCGTGACGCATTTTCATTTTCACGGTAACATTTTAATTGCGATGCTCTAAAAAAAGCACAATTAGGATAATGTTTTTAATTTTTCGGCTGGAAATTTTTTACGTTTTCCTCGACGAAACGGTAAGCATTTTTTCGAATGAAAAGAATCGCCGACAATAGAATTTCAATCATTATTGAATGCGTTTAACCGTTTATTCATTTCATTTTTTATAATAATTCTTTCAGAGAAATTGCCGCTAATGCGACGAAATATGAATTTTATATCTCTCTGTTCTACGGTTGAAATTTTATTCTTTGACGTGAAACTCGACTGAATGCGAAATTTTTTTAATGCGACGTTAAACCACGTTTCTTTTCGAGCGGTGACGCACTAATAGAATTCAATAAATGACAATATTTGTTTATTCCGCTTCTAGATGAAATTTATTGTATACGAAGCGAACGATGCCGACTGTGCATGTAGAAAAGGTTTATCAATGTTGGTGTTTTTCATTTATTACAATAATAAAATAATACTGTACCGTGCAATATATTACAGAACGAATTGTTAAAACAATTTTATTAAAAGTAATATAGAAATTGTACTCGTAAATTTTACTAATTTTATTTCCAATATTATATTTTCGAGGAGCACTCAATCCTTCTAACATTTACAAATTTCAGTCCAGGAAATATTTCAGAAGCGAGTTTCAATTCGCTTTATAGGTTAAAGGTTTCGAACATAATTTTGAATTTATTGAAAGAGTAAATCTATTGAGAAGATATTCTTGGTACTCAATATTAGAAATATGAACTGGTGATTGAATTTTTCAGAAGCTCAAATAAATTTCTCAAATAATAAAATCAATCGTCCAGTTCAATAATGTCAGAATATTCGATGTGTCTGACCTGGCGCGGACACATTCCACTTTCTGCTCCGGTCAGTCGAGCGTGACCGTACCTGACCTGACGATACACTCCTAGGTTCAAGACATTTTCAAAATCTACACCGAAGAATAAAATTGAAATTCACTTAGTTTAAATAAACGAGTTTAGTAGTTACGACCCTAAATAATATTTCTAAAAATTCAGAATTTTAATAAAAATTTCAAATAGAAAATTATAAGAAGTATGGAGTCCATTATGATTTCCTAGTTTCGTGTCCAAAAGTGAACGAGTCAAACCAGTTAAGAGGGAAGAGGTGAGCATGATCACCGTCTAAAGAGGGTAGAAACAGGACGCGTCCCCACGGCAGTACCGAAACGCAGCGAAATTAATGAATTGCTCAAACTTAAGTCGACCCCCTAAGTGCTGGAATAAAGGACCATCATAAATCTCGTTCCGCGCGGCCCAGCGCCTTCGCTCAGCTTGTATCCTTCATCCCCGAAGAAGAAACGTTCTCGCAGCGAAGCCCACCGCGAGATTCTCGACCCTTGTTCGAGCCTGAGCGATTTCGGAAAAAAAGCGAAAGATCTTCCAACGGGGGGCCCCGTTGGCTCGAAACAGAGGCGAAACGCTGACGGATTAGGGTAGTCGGAGCAAAACATCTAACGCGAGATAGGGTAATCACTTTACACGAGTAGCGCTTTAAATCCTCGTGCCTCTCCAGAAGGATTCACAATTAAATTCTCTCGCACACGTGGCCGTAAAAAAGGGAAGAAATGAGCTAAGCGACAAATTGTTTGTCCTGCTTACGGAGGGTAATGTTTCAAGGTGGTAGTTTGCCAGTCGTACCCGTAAGTACTTTGAGAATACACATCTCGATATATTTGCATCGTGCTTGAATTAATTAAGAGTACCAACTATAGAAGATAGTGTCGAAAAAAAATGTTAATAGGAAAATCGATGCGAAATTGCTGGCGTCTCGCGGAGCAATTAAACCTCGAAACCCAGGCGATAATAGCGGATTTATTACATACCATTGGCAACGGACAGATTCTTCCACCTCCTCCCAAACAGTTACCAACCACCCTCTACTCTACCAAAGGTCGAAATTTTTGCAGAATAACGTTCCAATTGTTTCCAAGCCGACGGACGAATCGAGTTCGCGAGAAGGGCGGGGCACAATGGCTCCGGTCGCCATGGATTCGCGCCTTATCGAACAGCCTTAATTGCGTTTTTATCGGGGATAAAAAATGAATCTGTGAATCGGAGAGCAGGTTTACTATCAACGCTGTCGTTCGGTTGGTTTGGGCTTGGCGTTGGTAGGACGATGGCGGGCGTCGGGAGGATATACAGAACGGGCGACGGCGGCGGGCGTAGGGGCGCCTCTGGTATGAATAGCAACGTGAAACAAAAGCATCGGGTTACAAATGGCGTGTATTCGCGACGGCATTGTTTTAAATGGCTGTCAGACGCCCGGAATTTATCCCGTTTTGCTACGTGACAAGCGCCATTAAATTTATTTATTCGTCCGCGCAGGCGCTGCCGGCAGTCGAGAAATCCTGGCGATGCCACTGGGCCACGTGTTCCACAGGTGAGACAGGCCAATTATTAGCGACTCGGGTAGTAAATGGCCACGATACGGGGTGTCCGTCACCCTTGAAATCGTGGTTTATTTCTTCGCGTTCAAGTGCAGTATTTTAGAAGAATAGATTGGATGTTTCGAGTAAATAGATTCGTGAGATCGACTATATATTTCGAATGCCACGTGTGTCTGATTAAAAACCAAAATCGAGAAACCGTCAGAGAATCCTCAACAAGCTCTCGATATAGAAAAATTGGACAAATAATCGCAGTCCTAGTCCCCGCCAATCGATAATGCTGATCGCGCCACAGTCGATCAGACATCCCGAATCGCGTATCGGGCGCTTTCGAGCGCGCGAAGCGTAGACTGGTTAACGAACCAATGCCTCGTAGGGAAAAAAAATTGCCAAGGGGAACGAATGCTGTTTCATCGAGGCCACTTTCATGAATTTTTATACCGTCGACAATCAGCGGTACCAGGCTTAACACCTGACCACACATAATTACCACGGTTGGATGCAAATTGTAACCTTTCATTGTGCCGCTCCCACTGACCAGCTATCTCTCTCTCTCTCTTTCTCTCCCCGGCTGTGCCGCATGTCGTCGAGAGCTGCGCGATTTAAAACTTAGATAAGGGTATTCGACGAGGTTCCTTGAAAAATGAATGGATCCCCGAAGAGCCCAGGGCTTAATTGCACTCGCTTTCAACTTTCGACTGGCTTCGTTCGACAGCCGAAGCGACCGGGACGAAGGGTGGAGAGAAAGAGAAAGACGAAGTACGTAACCGTCGGCCCCGAGATCTCTTTGACGCCGTGAATAACGGTCGACTTGAAATTAAGAAATTAAGAATTAACGCGTCCCGGGATTGGTCGACCAGTCCCTCTTCGCTCTTCTTCTTCTTCTTTTTTTCTCTTCCCCTCAGCGTCCGCTCCTTCAAACTATCGTCTCGACAAGCTCGTTTAATTCCGCGCCCGCAAACCGAACTTCTGCTACTCGGGCGATCGCTTATCGGCGATGCGCTCGGTCTGGCGAAACCTGCGGGGAAGTTTACCCTTCGCTTTCCTAAGCTCGTCGAAAGACAATTACGTCATCGAGATTGGCCGATTGGAGGCACGAAGATTGGTTCGTTTTATCGGGACGCCCGCGCTCGAGCCCGCGAGAAACTTCGACTTTCTCCTCCTGGTAACGTATTGTGTTTACTTATCTCGCTGGGATCCCTTGGTTTATTCAGGCCGCGTCAAGTTTATAATTACTCTGTTGCGCGAGCGGGGAGGCTTTCCTCAAACGATTCCCGTTTTCCGAAACAGCGGACGACCAATGAAAGAAGGGCCCGGGCTGTACCCTTTGTTGCGGGCTGAGGAACAGAATCTCAGACGTACGTTTCGATGGAACTTTGGACGGATGCTCGTTGCTTCCACTCGAGGAATAAGGTTAAAACAACGATTGTAGAAACTTGAGTAATATAAATCTAAAGTAATATAATATATTCTACTCTATCATTATTAACGAATACATTGTATATAAATATGTTTAACACAGATGAAACTTGAACAATAAATATCCAGAAGAGAATACAAAACGTGCTCCCATTTTAATAATTTTTCCCAATCTCAACATCCATTCCATTAGATTCCATTTTCGCCATTTCCCACGTTTAAGTTTAAATTACGAGTGACTACTCGTATTCAAGTATCCAGAGATTCAGACCAACGTGGAAACTAAGATGGGAATCGCGATCGACTTAAGATCACTGTTCTCGAACCGAGACCTATTTTAGAGTTGGAAGAAGAATCCACGAAGACCTAACTCGATCGGGGGTCAACGAAATCACTGTCGATACAGTGCAAGCCACGAGCGTCTACACGGTTCAGGATATCGCGAGGAAGCTGAATATAACGAATTTACCAGCAATGCCGTTAGCTTTATCAGTGGAATCATGGGTAGCGGTATTTCATTGGTGGAGATCTCGTTCCTGGCCTTTTTTCGTCGCAGTGTATGGCATTGGATACGTAGGGGTCGCGGAGAACCGGACCGACCTGAAGTGGCCAGCAAATGATATAAGGTTAAGACCGTGCGCTTACGTTTCAAACACAGACACGCTTATTCGTGTACTTGCTCGCAGCAGATATTGGTTAAAGCTTTCCACTTTACTGAAAATAAAAAAAAAACAATAATGCTTCTACTAATTTCTTAATAATTATACGAATGTAAGAAATTCGAAGCAACGACTACGTTACTATCGAATTTAGATACCCTCATCGTGAATGAAAATCTTGAACGAATAAAAAGTAAACCATGATGAAATAAAATTACATTTTACCTTGGAAGAATCCAAAGTTAATTAACAAAGTTTATCGAAATAACTTTCCAGTCGATCAAACGCTACGACTAAATTTTAACAAAGTGTTTCTATTCGTCATCGATTATCGGAAAAAAGCTCTACCGAGTGTGTGTGTGTGTGTGTGTGTGCCCGATCTTATCTTGGTATGTGGGTCAGACAGACCAGGAAAACGAACTCGAGCCACAGCAAGCAGGAAGCTCTGCATTCGGTACCGGACGAGACTTTCCACGGAGAACGAAAGAGAAGGTTGAAAAAGATAGAAAGAGGGGTTGGGGACGAGTCAAGAGGCTGGGCCAGAGATAGTGCCTCGCTCTGATATCTCAAATCCATTTCTGACTCGTGCCACGAACCGCGGACAACCGTCGACATCGCGATCTTCCCTCCTTCCATCCGATTCCCTCTGTTCCAACCTCATTGCCCTGTCCCTCTCGCGCAAAACCTCATCTCTGATCAAATACGAGGACGGTATATCGACAGTTTTAAACAAGCATTTACATACGCTCTGAGATACGTACTTTGAAGTTTTATAATGGCCCACACTGCGTCACACGCATTCTGTTTTAATTTTTCTCAATTTTCAGGTAAAGTCTCGATTCTAAATTGAGCTACTATCACTAGACTGCACATGTTTATTCATTTCAAATATTAATAGAAATTTCATGTAAGTATCAATTTTTTTTTCTGCACCTCTGAAAATATGAATCTGCAAAAACATGTGCAGTCTAGAATGCTACGAAATCAGTTCGCGTTTAGTTGTCTAATGTATTCCACGCCAGACGGTCGTTTGTTTCCCCCAAAATAATTTCACTTTCACTCCCCGCCCCCCAGTGGGTGACCGAAGTGCCAGAAAAAGGCCAAACGGTGGTCGTTATTACCAATTACCAAACCGTTAAATCTATTTACTTCATCGCCAGAACGAGAAACGATTTCAGGCAACTGCCACCGCCACATAAATCACGCTCAAGCACCATTATCTGTCTCATACACCGAGCCGATGAATCGCGACGGCTATTATCGAGGCGATAGAAGCCGGGAGAAGTTCGCACAATAACGCGTAATGGTCCGCGCAGCCTCGCCAGAGGTCGATAAAGGCTAATTAGCAGAAATCCTCGTCTCAGGTGGTCCTTCTACCAATTCCTAATCACTTAACCACCGGCGAGAGAAGGACGTCTCGAGTATTCCGGAAGTTCAATGGTCGCTGAAGGTGGCGCTACGTGGTGGTGATACGTGGCCCGACGTTCAGCTGCCAAAATCCTGATTGGCTCCAACGGCTGTCCCGAAGTATTTGCCGACAATCCGACTACGAGACGTGCCACCGCTGGAGCAAATATTGAGACTGCGCACTGATCATTTCCAGAATCATAGCTCGACTTACACGTGCCCACTAACAACGAAACGCTCGCGCGGATTGCTACTATGAACCCCTGATGGATGCTGGTACTTTGCTTTCCTTATTACTAGATGATTTTTAATTCTATGTAGATCAAACATTCATATTACCAAAAACCACTCAGAGATTGAAACATTTAAATAAAATAATTATAACTGTATTTGTTCAGCTGTTTTCAAGTTGACTGTCAGGAAAGTCTAGAAAACTAGTTCTATTGTGAAAATTTTTAGAAACACGTCTTTAAATGATCCCACAGTGGCACTAGGAATATCGTTCAAAAATTCTATGGCTAACTGAAACCCCGATAAACTCCGCGAACAGAGTAGCCAAAGGATGCCTCCATTGTCCCCAAAAACAGGATAAAATTCGTGCAAAGTGGGGAGGTTCGTGGCGGTAAAAGTGAAGTGAAAATTGTGCGTCGACACGGGGATCGTTACAGTGATCCAAATACGAATCTATCGGATTCGCCATTCATCGAGAACTCTATTGAAATAGTAATAGTCCAGGCTGAACGCGTGAACGTCAGGCGATCGTGTCGTCCCGCGGCAATAAAAGCGGGCTCGCGAGCCGCAGCCATTAAAATCGCTGAAACAATAAACGCCGCGAATTGGGCGAGTGGGGGTGACGGGGACGGATTCGTTGTTTCCACGATTGGCCCTGTCAAATTTCGCGTTTCACCGTGGACGTCGGATTAGACGACCGCACGCGCAGGAAATAAGCAGAATGCTGAATCGTATCGACAATGTGTCCAGCGCGGCGCGTTCCCGCTGAAAATAATGATTCGACGGTCCCGTGACAATGATCACCGGCAATGTCCGTGACGAGAAAAGCACCGACCATGCCCCCAATGATTTTGGCTACAATGACGAAGCGTCCCGACGCAACCGACTGTCATTGATGCACGATCCGCGCGTCGAATGTTTGTCACCGAGCTACGCGACATCACCGCGCATCGCTACACTTACGAGGGATGCACTCAAAACTTGTCGACCACCGCACCGATTTTAATCTACTTTCACGGGATGGTAGATTACGCGTGCATGTTGCCTCGCATAAAACATCAGGTGCGCTAAGTCGATCGTTTTAAAGGCAGCGGGACTGGATCTACCATGTTTCATCGGCCTGGCGAAGGTTCGACTTAGTTCTTTCATGTAGGAAAATTCATAGAAATCCATGGAAAAAAGCCTTGGCATTATTTATCAGAGTTTTCAACGTGCAGGTAGCAGGTACTCACCGGGCCGAACTGTTCGAAGTAGTTTTTGACGTCCTCGAGCGTCGTCGGTGCCGATAGTCCACCGACGAATATCTTCTTTGTCCTTGTCACCATCTGCAAAAGAAAGAAAATCTGTTATTGATGGGGTCACAAAAACACGATCCAAAAGACACGATATCAGATTTGCCAGCATAGTGGTATAAACGTAACGATGAAAGAAACATTTTGGAACATGCAATGAGTATGTCTTTCCATTCGAAAAGTAATTACTTTAAAAACTATCACTCGTACCATCATCCAATTGCAGATGCACGAGTCCAAATATCGAAAAGATTTCTATGCGTGTTACCATTGAGCAGAGATGGTTTGAATTTTTTTTTTTTCAAGTATAACTGGAAAAATAAATAGAAGAACGTTTGGAGGTAGATCCAAAGTGAACGTGACTGTGGGTATAAACTAATATCAACACCCGAAGGCAAATCTCTTTTTCGAGTTTTTAGGTGAAAGAATGTTTTAAATTTCGGCTCACGCAACACCTAAATATAAAATCGGTATTTCTAGACACGTGCGGACCGTTTTTGTAAACTACTATCGATCGACGCACACTTACGCACGTCGTCGGAACGTAGGTGTTCATATTTGGCACGAAAAATGGAATGCGCAGGAAGCAGAAACGATATTTTATTTCCTTTGCGAGAATGTGTCGAAATTCATTACCATATTTTCAATAAATTTTACCAACCGAGCGTCAAAACAAATTTTATTAAAAGTGCTCACGCTGGAATGCACACGGGAGTCATGAATATCACATTCGCGCTGAACCCGTGCGATACAAGCCGAAGAAATAAGTTTCCCTTGTGGAAGGGAAAGCTTTGGAGAACTTTTCGCTTTGATCTCCGACGATGGACTTTGTAAAAGTGGGAAGTATTGTCATTTTAAACAGTACGAGATATTTATTTTTTAAAAGGGAGTTCCGACGAAATTTATTGACATATTTATGTAACACCTTTCCCCGTTTTGCTAAAAAGTCTTTTCAAATTGAGTTTTAATCAAATTGAGAATTTAAACTTTCGAAGACTAAATTTAAACCACCGAAGGATCTTGAAAGAATCCTCCCAGTTCCATTCGTAAATATGTTTACTTTGCCAAAAGCCTTTGGCAAGGTTGACCAACGGTCGTGCTTAAGAAATTGATAAGGAGCTGATAAAATATGAATGGCCCACGTCGAGCACACCACGCCGTTTCCAAGGGAGAGATCCTTTCTTGGACAACATTTTTCACATTTGTTTGAATCGGTAATGTCAATTCCCATCGTCGACGTCGTCGGCGTCCCTTATTCCGGGAATGGAAGAACGGTGACTGTCTCGATTAATATCCGATAAAGTAATTGCACTCTCTTGCCAGAAATTTTCTGTGAACGATTTTATTTCAGAAATAGATGTAATTCAGATGAATCTCTTCCGCGATGAATAATTTAAGATACATTTCGTGATTATAACGTCCAACCGAGTCCTAGTTTGACAAAACCAGTTAGACGCGAGCTTAGAAACAACGAATCCGGTTCAGCGACGTTTCTTCCTCGATCATCCGTCAAATCGAGTTATCTAATGCGGAATCGTACGTTCCAAACATTTCCCGACACTAGCTGCATCCCAGACGACCCAGATTCAGCGCGTATCAGAAACTCATCTTCCCAGGAGTCCCAGCAGTGACACAACGTACCACAATTACGATTCCGAAGCTATTGGTATACTCGGTTGAAACGAGGTCTCTATTTTCTTCGACGCGTACTTCCACCGCGACACGCAGCGCGGAAAAGCGTACCAGCACCGGAGTAAAGAGCTTGGTACGCGGCTTCCATATTGAAAAGTTTTCCGGGCATAAGGAGACCAAAGTGGATCGAGGGTATAGCTACGAGGTACATTCAAAACGGAATCTCTGAAACTATATACGAGGGGAAATCCGATGTCTCGTATCTTGCATATTCTCTCTGCTACTCGAAACGTTCATTGACGGATCCCGCTGCGACGGAAACAACGCGAACGCCTCTCAATTTTCCTTGACGTTTCCGTCGCTTAAGAAAATGAAATATGATTCAAAAACTCTCCACTTTATCGTTAAAATTAGTCGTGCGTGTTCGTTATAAATAGTTCTTTGTTCTACATAATTACTATTACTAGATTATTCTATATATTTTAGTCAATGAGACAAAATGGCATTATTTTCGTCTGTTCGAGAAACGTAACTTTGGTATCCTTTACTTGAATCCAAAACAGACCATCTTTTCAGTCACGCATATTCCAGATCAAACAGATCGTCTTGCCAGTCTTGGTACAAGTCCGACACCATTCACTTTGCCCTCGCGGTGTCACGGATTGAACAGGGAAAAGGTGAAACCGGAGAGTCGAGGAGCGAGCATCGAGAATGGCGTCTCAGGACGGGGATATAACGGCGCTGCCGAGGGAATCAGCGTGGCGACGCTGCGTCGCGGTGAGGCTAATTACTACGGAACGCTTTCACAAGCAGCGCGACGAAGAAAACAAGGAAAAAACGGTTATTCAGACGGAACGTCTTAATAACACGATCGCAACGCAATAAAGCCCGCCAGCGTGGAAAATTTCGCAGAGAAGCTACTCCGCGGCGGATGGAAGGAAAAGAGACGCGAGGGACGTGGGCGTAAGGGTGGAGGCGACGGCAAGGGGGGAAGGGAACTGAATACAGCGGAAACGGCAGAAGAGGTAAACTCTGGTAATTTCAGTGATGGCTGGGCTTAGACCTCTCTATATCCGGTGAGTAACGCAAACCCCCAGGCGCAAGTCCTTCTACCTCGTGGTCCTGAACTCAACCCGCTCTCTTTCTAATCCCCATCCTACCCAGCTCGCGCTCTTATCCCTGTGTCCCTCTCCTCTCATGGGAGGCGGATGGGTACCTCGCGAGCTCGACCGTGGGGCTGGCTAATCAGCGAAGTGTATAAAGTCCCGGGGATGAAAATAAAACGGCTGGATCTCGAAAATTAAATAAACGACTCGCCTCGATTTCGTCGGCCGAATACCTGCCCCCTCGCCCCCCTGCTGTGAAAGAACTCGGGAGTGACAGACGCCGGGAAAGGGGCAGAGCCCCGTCGAAGGGGTTCGCGAAACAGGCTAGGGGGTTGAAAGTGCGCGCGCGCGCGCGCGAGATAGAGAGAGAAAGAGAGAGAAGGGCGTCGACGGAATAAGGGAGATGAACGCGGATAAATAACGAGTAGTGAACAAGAGGGAGACGAAGGTACGCGAGGCAAAGGGGAACCACTTATTCGAATGAAGTTGCACCAGCGCTGGCTCGCTTGCTAAGGCTCGGCCGGAAGTGCCGAAAGAGAGAATTGAAGTTTCCTGATATCCCAGCCGCTGGATGGGTTTCACGGCCTAAGAGATGGCCGAGCCGCTGAAATTTTATTACGCTCCGCTACGCCGGGTCCCGGTTTTGTAATGAGCGCATTGTCGTGCAAACGAGACACTTCAACCGGGCGTCGCGGCGGAGACGCCCGGAGACACGGCGCGGGTGCTTCTTTCAACCAGCGGGGAGAAACTCTTTTGTCCCTCGTCGAGACGACCCGCGGATTGGTTCGCGCAAGGAACACGGCCCGGGCCAGCTTGTAATTACTTCGTGGAAGTTTCAAGGGAATCCGCGGACTTCCGCTTACGACCAAATCGTAGGGATTTCGAGATTCACCGAGCATCAAGGGATTCGGCTCGTTGGGGGACTCGCGGAGAGAAGGATCCGTTTGGCCGGAAGCAGGATAGAGGTTTGAGTATGAAATGAAATGAGGAACGAGTTTACGAATTTACATACTTTTACTTGGGCTTAGGAGTAAAGAATGAATTTGATGGAATTTTTATATTAGGGACTGTCCTGGAATAGAGGTGAATTTTAAAGTATTGTTTTGAATTTATTTTTCTTAAGTCCATTTGGAATTTTTTTATGGATTTTTTTATTACAAACGTATTTATTTATATTCTAAGGACACTATAATTTATTTTTAACTCCAGGATTACGGAGATTTCTTATCAGATTTCAATTACTGAAGTAATGTTTTAATAAATGAAAACATACAATTATTAATTTTACCACGGGTCAAAAAAGACGTGGCGCTCGCTGTCGAAGCATCCAGCATCCGATACTTAACCACTGATGAGACGAGCAAAGATAAACTCGAGGATCGTTATCCTGCCTCCGTTTTTCCGGCTACCGAAATCATTTGATGGATTGTCTTCGTCGGCTCTTGAGTGTGGACGATTCGTGGGGATGAAGTTTCTCGCTTTATCTTCGTAAAGTTTCGAGAACCGCTGATAAAAAATTACCACGCGTTACGCGAACGTAGCTGTCGAAGCGATGGATTAATCGACTGCCAGGATGAAATTGCCTTTCGATGGGATCTATTAAAAATATATATATAGCTTGACATTAAGAACGATGACGTTTGCCACCCACCGGCGTCGCTTCAATTGGAATTACTTTTTTTTTGGTATATAAACACACCTTCTCATTAATTATTATATAAAACAAATCCCTCAATTACGAATCCACAAACGAAAACCGTAACCACGCGGAGACGGAAGGTAGCGGATTTTCAAAGTCCTAGCGAAATTTATACGGCTTCTTCCACGCGACAATTTCATTTTTGCGACGAAGGGGGAGCCAGTAAAACGGAGATAGGAGCGCATACGCCAGGGTCCATCCGTAGGACTCGAGCCGCTAGGAAACTGAAGAACGAAGTACGCGAACGAGACGGGCCTTGGAGCGATGAAACTATAAAGCCACTCCTAGTAAGTTGTAAAATTGTAATAGCCTTCCGGTATTTACATAATGCTACGGCATAATAAGTGGAACTCTCCGAGTTTCCATTACCATTCCGCCGCTATCCGCTCTTATCTCCGCTAACGACACCAGCCCGTACCCCACCGTTCAGCCCCGGTGACATGTATATTTTTCCACCCTATTCTTCGTCTCGGACGAACGAGTCACCCTCTCCGTAGGTCTTTCGTTCGTCTATCAACCTTGCATCTCCATCGAAGTGCAATCGAACTCGGAATCGAAACGATTCTGATAGGATAGGGTGAAATAACGAAAATGTGGCAAACTCCGTAGTTCTGTTTTTATTCATTATTTTATTACGTCATTAGATAAGAAGAAGGAGTAGGATAAATACACGATGTCAATATGAGGGGTGTATTGAAGACGTAACGATTAGAGTAGGAATGAATTGTAATTGAACAACCAGAATCAGAAAGAATGAGAAATTTTGTAAGAAAAACAAATATGTATTTTAAACATAAAGTGGTATTGGTAAAAATTGACCAAGTTCCACTGGCAGATGGTTCACTGTGTTTCCGTTGCAGGGAATACGTGCATATTCTGATTAATCTCGTAATCAGCCACGGTGCAAAAAAGAACGGCGCGAAACGCGGTGGGCGAGCGTGGTACGAAGGTGTGGAACAAGGGAAATGGGTAAAATAAATATTGGAATAAACGTTGGCTAGTGGGCGTGCCAGTTTTACCGGGCCCAAACGTTAAATCTGCCTCGCGAGCGCGGATATTGTCGCGTGGAATGGCAAGGAAAACGCTTTGCTCGTTCGCAATTATTGTAAAAGTTTAATCGGCCGCTATACGCCGCGCTGATGAGACTGCGAAAGCGCAAATCTGTATACGTACCCGGTATATCGGGAAACTTTTCGAATCGGATCGTTCAAAAAAATATTTCGCATAATTCTTCTCCAGCAAAGGCTCGCGATAGGCTGGAAGCATGTTTGAACATATGATGATGTTAGATTGACTTCGAAAATGGGATCTTTAATTTGAGATTTGAGAATCAGGTCATCTTTGTCTCACCGACAATCATTTTATTGACGCTTCGAGTTTCAAAGAAATTAAATCTAAACAAACATTATTGCTGGTTGATTTGCTGCGTCAAACCTAGCGGTGACCGTGAGTCACCTCTCGAGTGCAAAGGGTTAATCCAGTGGATCGTGAAGGCGCGGCTCTCTCCAAGATTGCTACTCCTAGAACGGTTCAAAAAGCAGCAGCGAATCGTCGGGGGATTGGAAGGGTTGGGGAGATCCACGATCTCCTCGCGATGGAAAAGTAGGGCAAAAGGGCGGGAAACGGGTAGGGCGAATCGGTTATCATCCGGGAGGGTTACGAGCATCGTCTTGGATGTACGTGGATCCCCTTCGTCCCTTTTACTTGCTTCCGCGGCCCATTTTTCCCCTATCTCGGTGTATTCCTCAGTCGCAACTCCACCCTCGTTCTGCTCGTCCCTTCGACCTCCATTCACGACAAAACGGAAGTATCCCGTGCCACGCGATTTCAACGTCCGAACGTCTGCCCTTCCCTTTTAGCTGCCTTCGAAAATTGATATTTCTTTAAAACTATTTCTTTTGGGGGCAAAATCAAAATACTATACTAAAGCACATCTACGATTAGTCAATATTAGTAAAATTCTAACTGTCTGATACAAATATTTAACACGAAATACGATTCACATATTGCCTGTTATGCAAAGAATAAATAAGCGTTAGAATTAATTAGATGATCGATACGCGCGAATGTACACGTGTGATATATAACTTTGTTTGCATAAACAGGTGAATTATTACCAATAGACGAGTATATGTCGCACATTATCTGGAACATTCAGGTGGATTAATTAGTACACTTTGTTTGTACATATTTTAAAGCATCGTGTATATTAAATGAAATTACCATAAACGAGATGTCTGTGGTGGATGATTTCCCTACCGCAATAGTAGCGAAACTAATTAACTGAAATCTCAACTCGAAACTGCGCAGTGTGAAGAAACATGATACATATTATGCGATATTGCGAAGTAAAATGCAATTAACGTCAGAGAAAGGTCATAAAATCGCAGCGACAACGAATAATCGTATCATTCTTTTAACTGTACTCGTTTTACTAATCGTTTAATTAGCAACTTTAGAAAAGTATTTAATTACTTCAAGTCGGTCGCGGAGATAAGGTCAACACACCAAAAAGAAATAACCCAATCGTTCAGCCAACGTTTCGCAGCTCGTACAAAGCGTGGCACAACGCCCTACGCAGTTACGCGTTATCCGAACGTGGAGGGTGGGAAATAGAGTTACCGATGGGTAGAATTAAAACGGGATACATGAAATTTCGACGTGTCCGCGTCTATCTTCGCAGTTGCAGCTACAGTCGGCAGCGTACGGTGCTAATTTCTCGCGTGTCCGAATTCAGAATTTAAGTTACCGGCCATAAATACTGAAAAGAGGTTACAGCGAGGAAGGGAGGTTATCAGTAAGCGGACGGTAAGGCGCTCAACATTCGTCTGTGGCTCGGGGCATTGCTATCGCGCTGTCCAGCCCTGACCCTCCCTTACTCGGCGGGGCTTTACATGGCCGCGTTATAGCACCATCCGACAAATTCGCCCCTGTACGTGCTCTCACGTAGATTATACGTGCGCGCGTGCATGCTTTATATCGCGGCCGTTCCCGGGCCAAAACTTTTTTCGCAATATTTCAGCTACGATCGAACTAATACCCGGTTTCAAGATTACGACCCTTGCGAATTTAAATCACCCGCGTCCCCAACCACTCGTATCTACCCTTTTCTTTTTATTGTGTATCCTTTCATATTTATACAAAATATTATATCGCAGAATCCCAAAATTTCCCCTCGCTAAATTATTCAAATCAAAAATATTTTCGCGCTGTCATATACGATCCGAAGTGCAAATGAGCAATCGTGAAAAATGAACCAGATAGGACGTATATTAAATTTTGTATCCCCAAAGTAATTTCGATCAATCTAGTAAAATACACGTAATATTTGCAGTGGACGCAACGCAATTGTAGAACGAAAATTAATTAAATTTGATGCTTGAGGTATTATTCAATTTTACATTGATCCAACCCCGCTGAAATACCACTAATAATTGGAAAAGCTATTAACAAAGTCTGACCAATATTCGTCGTCGCTGTTCGAACGTTGATCACCCTTTTCGAGGATATTTTCAATTGTGCGACGCTCCGGCGTCTCATTACTTTTGAAATTGAATGATAGTAAATTTTCCGCTGCACCAACAAAGTATTATTTCTCTTTCGCTTCTTGAAAGAGTTTCAACGTTTTATCAGGCGGGATCCCTTCTCCATTGTTAACGTTGACAAAGACTGATTGCAACTGGACGAGGGTAAAGTAGATCTTTCGATCACGCGCAAAACGATTCCACGAATTCAGCGAAATACTTTCCCATAAATGACGCTGATGTAATGGATGTCGTTGCCTTGTACTAAATGGCCGGAGATCTCTTTCCCTCGTTAGCCGAGGCATCCCTGGACCGAAACAATGAGGGTTCACTGGCTTGAATGGAGATCTCGTCCCCTCCCATTGTGCCCTCTTTGAATTGTAATCATCGTACATCTGCTCGTGCGGCGGAACGTGAATGGTCCGAAAGAAAAGGAGCCCGACGCGAAGGCGAAGAAAAAGTATTTTTTGAATGGTAGTAGTTCAAGGCTAACTAGATCGAAGCTGCCATTCACGGGGAGAAAATTTGCACAGTTGCCCAAACTGCCGACATACTTTCGAACGAGTGCCTTACACAATTCCGAATACGCGCCACGGAACGTCGGGTTCAAAGAAGAATGATTGGAAAATTTCGCGCGAATATTTCGACCCAACGCCAACGGTTCAAAGCTAACTGCGTTCGCGGTGGTATTCTCGCGAGAACACTTCTACGGTTCCCAAACTACCCAACATTCTTTCCCACACTTTGAATGCTTCGCGAATGCGGCACCATGTAAAACATTAGGAGCGTTAAGATGGAGAAACTGTAAATTGGAAGTGTTACAGAAAGAAATTTGTGATGCTCGAGCGAGTTTTATTTTCGAATAAATACGAATTTTAAGGAAATGTTTAAATAAAATTCCTCGACGGTCTATGGAGGAGTTTATTTTTCAATCGAACGGATATTTTAACTCGTTCGTGCCCGCTGAAAAGAGTCTAATTATCGAAAAAGGGAACTCTGATGGGATTAAAATTATATCGCAGCTCGAATTCGTGTTCCGGCTGGTTCCGCGAAGCGTGCAGTTAAATTTAATAAGCAAAAGTTCGATACACCTTTAGCTATCGCCCTAAATCCGACCCATTACATTCACCCAGCGGTTGCGATTTACCTCCTTCCTAGGTACTCCACTGACTTAAACTGTTGGACTTGCGACTTTAGGGGATTACCAGGGAATTTACCGAACTCTCCTCCTCGAAGACTCTCAACACTTAAAGTACGGTCGATTATTTCCGAATTATCGCTTCGAAGAAAATTTCCAAAAGCAAACAACAGGAAGGTGCTCAAGTAACAATATACCAATGTCATATAAATATGCGAAATTGACTTTAAAGCTAGAATAACCATCGATGGAAACGGTTCAACTGAAATCCACGAGACGTCTCATGCGGCATGGCGAGCACGGAACGAAATATTTCCCGCGGTACTCTAAGCGTTTGACAACAGAAAAAAAAATCTCCACACGTAGGAATCCCGTTCTTTCCGCGGAGTTTCGATGCTGATGTGTCGGGTTTCGCCTAGCGCACGATACATTTATTGATCCTGTGGCATCAAACGTTTACGAGTCGCTCTTTGAATGCGAAGATGAAAGCATCGACGCCCGACAAGTGCACGCGTGGCTTAAGCACGCTTCTCTATTTTTACTCCGCGCCTTTGATGCACATTATCAGGACTCGCCTTTTATTCAGACGCCCGAAATGCTCGGCGCTCTTTTAAAATACGACGCGACGGTGCGCTACGCGGAAGTCGTGCCTCGATTGTGCGCTTATATTTTCCGTTTGTGGAACGTTGCGCGACAGTTCCGTCGACTGTTGCCTGTAGATCGTCGATATCGATTTTCCAAACGCTACGCGAGAGTTCCTTCCATGAAAAAAAGAACCAAGTTCGTGTTTGATTAAAATTCCAGCGCCGAGAGATGACGTTTTGCAAGGAAACCCGCGGCAACCTTGGCTCGGAACCCTGGCTCGACCGTAGAAAGGACATTTTTAAAACGAACTAGGTTACTTTGAAACAAAAAAAATGAATTGTTCTGGTGTCAGATATCTGATTAATTTAAGGGTCGTGGATTTAACTGGCGTCGCCATCCGTAAGTATAATACTTACGGTATAAAAAAAAAAGAAAAATAAGTGAACCACTAAACAAATAAAATAAAATTATCGTACCATTAGTTTTCTCAGGAATTAGTTTGTAATCCTATCGTTTCGAGAACTGTTATCAGGAAAAGAGCTGACGACAAAAATATTCACCCATTACCCGTCGGAGTTCCAATTATTCGAATATTTTCGAACGCGTTCCTACGATGAGAGGCGCGGGAAGACAAATGGGAAGATAAGGTGCTCGACGACGATATTACGAAATGGAATGAAACGTTCGCAGTTCGAGGGAGGCGTTAACGCGGGGGACAGGTTCCCGCGAGAGATCGATCGACGAATTACCGATCGATCGAGCTCGCGAAAATTGTCGTCGGCCGCTTTACGGGGGCCGTTATTGCAACTTACGTGTAGATGTTCCTTTGATCGATCCCCCGCCCTGGCGATGATTGAATCGCCTGGGACTCGGTGTGCGCGAAAATCGGGGAAAGGAAGAAAATAGAATCCAGATATGCCGGTGACCGAGTCTCACGAGTATTAGGTAATAAAAGAGGATACTCGAGGCTCCTGCAGAGCGGTTTTTATCGAGCTGCATGCCTGAGATTTCGGCGACGCTCGTAAAACTCCACCCTAAAATCTTATCCCCTTACCTCTACCCCCTACCTCTAGCGATACCAAGCTATTTCGCGAAATATCCTCGAATACAACGCATCCCCCTGATGTTGTAGGGGAAGCGGTCGTAATTTTCGTCTAAAATTAGAACGGATTACGGACTGGCAGTTGCAACGCTGCTCACGTGGATGAATTCGTGTCTTGAAGCGCGAGCAGGTTGCGAGGGAAGTTAAACAGTTTCGAAGTTGGTAGAACTCGTTCGTGACGAAAAAAAAATTGTATTGAACGTCTTGGTTCCTGGTTCGAAAGCATCTTCAAAATTCAATAAAAATTAGGATTAGGTACGAGGAACGTTGATTTTATATAAACATTCTGAGTAAATGGATGCATAACGTGGCACTCAACTTGCTAAAGCAACCCCTGACGAAGCAGCGAATCGCATGACTGTCACATTTTAGGATGAAAAATGTATCGGATACACGGCAAATGCCCACACTGAAACTGCCGTCGATAAAGATTTTCAACTTCGAATCATGAATCTGTCTGCTCGGCTTGTTTGCTAGGCATACATATTTAGCAGAACTTTCATAAATGCAATCTCGATAATTGGATACGAATCTCGTTCGTTTCATTGTGTTGACAAGTGGAAGGGATGGTCACTTAGCAACAAGTGCTGTGTTTTCCGTTTGAGACAAAAGTAGGTCGTTGGTAAGAGATCGACGATTGCATGAGAGGTCAAGCACGAGGTGGGGATGCGTTGCGTGAGTGGGGCTCCTCCTTGTTGCATTGGTTGCTTCGATAGTTGCATGAATCTCGATACTTCCAAGTACGTTCTGGCTCGTTTTTCATCCAACTACCGAGTTTCTACTCCGATACGTCCAATACGACGAACGATGGGTAATACTAATTTACTATGAGTAATATTTGCTCCACTTTCAGGAATCAAATATTGATAATATTATTTATAACATCTGAAGTAACTTCCATTTCTTGGAGATGAACCATGGTTGCAGGAAGTAATTGTTTCTTTTGATTAAACATTAAACGTTATTCTTTGATTTTAATAATTTTGAAATACTCCCATCAACAACACGCACCCTAAAATGAACGTATTGCAAAAGAAGTCCGGGAAGTAGACCAATGCATTTTGTTATCATCCACGGACAATTTTATTCGAACGTGACAAGCAAGTTATCAATCAGTTCCCACGCAACTCGTCACTCTGCGTGCACACGGCGACCTCAACAGTTACGCTAGAGACTTTTCCATCGTCGACACACGACGGTCAACGCATGAATAGCTGTTCACTGTTGGCCTTTTGGATGTCGGTAGAACGAACGTTATTCTTTCGCCTCTTTCTTCGAGACGGTCACATCCGTCGACGGTGTTATTCGAAGGGAAGAAAAAAGACGGCGAGAGGGAGACCTTTAATCACGTGTCTCCGCTACTAGAGCACGTAGAAATTCAATAACGACGTAAACTCGATCACGGCTGTCGGGAGACGGCGGTACATTCAACAGCCGCTTGCCGCGTCACGAAGGGGTGCGAATTGAACGTAAGGATACCATTGTGATGCCCCATTCAATCGCGTACAACAGAAATACCATTAAGACCAGTTTGCACCGTTGCCAATTAAAATGTAAACCAGTTCCTGAGACGGCATTGATTCAACGTCGTACCGCTGCAATTAGCTGCCTTCGATTGCCTCTGTTTAGAAACCTCGACCAAATTGACCGGTGGTAACCGCCATTGTTGCGTACTACCACGAATTTCCAATTGCTATAGACTTTCACGGATATTCTTATTGTTAGCCCACGCGGTTACTCGAGGATGCGTCGAATCGTGTGGCTGATTCCAGTTCGTGACCAGGTCTGAGTATTCCAATTCCGAGATTCCAATTAATTTACGTAAGTGGAGTGCTTTTGTCGCCGATAATTAGGTAAGATATAATACGCTTCGCAGGGATTTGTTAGATTAATATCGATAATTTGTCCGAAACGAGCGAGGGAATTAGTCTCTTTGAATCGAAGGTAGGAATCTCTAATGCGACGTTTGTGAAATTGATGAAGCCACGGTATTATACTTGCGATGGAATTAAAAGTAATTTATAGCGATCGTCTTGATAGTTTGACAGATGATGTTTTTCACTTGGAAGGTTATTTAAACAAAAAGGTTAGTTTAAGTAATTGAGATTCTTCGGTTATTAAAATTCTAAGAGAGATTCATTTACAGAAATGGAAATCGTTTCATTGAATATGTAATTATTTGCTCGGATATTATACACAGAAAAACAATTCCTTCCCCTGTGTAAGCAAGACAAACAAGCGTCGAAGCGAAAATAAAAACAACTCTCTCGAGCATCATTCAGATCGTTAATTCGACTTTGAAAGATTTAATTTAAAGGAAAACCATATTAATTTCGGTCAGTTACACGTGGCGATAAATTAACTGCATTTAAATATATTTTGTAACCCGCGAATGTCAGCTGCAATTTAATTTTCGAAATTATGATATCGAGTACGCGTCGAACGCGCATCGATTGAAACATTTCGCGAAAAATACGTGTAGTGGAACGTTCAACGCGAGAAACACAAGCACCGATACGTTCCGATGTCGCGATGCTATCGCGTATTAACACGTCACAGAATGCCGTGCGTCCACCTTAAATAAGGCACGGAGATGTTTGATGAAATATGCATTCCCGCACATTTTCCATTGATCGCTCGTACATACAAGCACAGCGAACTGTCAGTCGACGATAACGCCGTCGCTCGCTGCGGTGTAATGCGGGTATAAATCACTGTACAATGCATCGTGTCACTGATCGTTGCGTTAATCGCACTCAGTTATCTAATAGAAACAACGATTGAAAGTAAATGTTTCCGTTGCATGTTGGACACGCGCCGCTACTAATTACGCGAAACCATCAATCTGTACATCGTGCACGCGAACGCTTAAAAATACACCGTCTGGATTCATTAGCGAATGCGATTGGAGCTGATTAGAAGGAGAGAACACGTGCATATACGAACATTCCGAAGGTAATAACAGCTTATATGACGTTAGTATGCTATGTGAGTGTTAGAGGAGTGAAATTTTAGAAAGAAGTTTGAATAAGGTTCAACAATTGTAAGATTGAAAAGGTTGGTGATCGAAAATTTGTTACTTTTATTACGACCGGCACTTCTATTTAAATAGAAGTTCCTAATAATTTTCTAATAATTTTCTAAAATAATATTCTTGGTGAACCATATACTTCAATTCCAATGCAAGCATATTACCTAATTTGAATAAATCAGATTGAACGCAATCTTGCAGCTGACGAATCGTGCTACATGAATATTCGCGCGTGATTAGGGGCTCGTTGGTGGAAGAAGACGTGCTCGTTCATTAGTTCTAGCAGCCCCAGAATGTGTCAATTGCTTCGTCGATAGGAACCTGTTGAAATTGCCTCGAAACACTCGACGAAACAGCACGTTCACAATACTTCTTCGAGCGTACACGGTTCGAATGGCCACGAAGCACGCGTACTTAAACGCGATTTGGCGGTCAAACCTCTGGTTACCTCTGTTAGCGCAGATCTTGGATGTACCGTACGCACGGTAACGAGGGATTAATTAACGACTCGTGTACTGTGCGCGAGCCCGATGCGTGTCGACGGGTATGTCTGTGTTCGCCGAGGTAGAAACCTCAATTCTCTGTCGGCCGCGTATCCGCGGCAACTGCATGACCGTTTGTCAAGGAATCACGGAACACTCGTCCTCCACCGTGGAAAATCGCATAATCTTCCTATTCAACCCCTATCTCCTGGGCCTCGGGAAAACATTCGATTTTTTAAATTGAATGTATCTTGAAACGGTGCACTGTATAAAAATATTCCTAAAATAAAATAAATAAGCTGAATCAAAATTTGACTTTTGTACAGTGTACTAGAAATGAAAAACAAACAAAATCGCTACTAATTTAGAACAAGTACAACTATCGCTTTCCCAGACACTAATTAATTCAACGCACTTTTCTAAGAACCCCACGCGCGTTTCCCACGCTGGCAAACAATTCCCTCGGCAGTTGCTAGACGAAAGGAGGCATCGTTAACGGCGTTAAACGTTGCATGAGAGGCGTGCACGGTTAATTTTCCCGGACACCGCGACCCATTCGAGCCGGTAATCGGTGTCTACGTTGACACGGTAAACTGCGAAATTCACTGATGTCGTTAATTAATAACGTCGATGCTCTTGATCGCGTTGCACGCAGGGCACGCGCGAATTCTCGCGTGTCGCTGCAACTCCGATGCACGTGTTTTCACGCAGTAAGCCTCGCGTACGCACGCACACATCAGGAGATGCGAAACACGCTCGATTGACCCGACAGAGAAAAGGAAAAGGGCAAAGCTCGTAGGACAGCTAAGCTTCGTCACACGTGCGCGCTCACGTTTCTGCTCGGAAAATATACATATCGAGTATCGGGAAAATGTTTCGCGTTCCGAGTTTCGATAAAATGCCCCCGCCCCCCCTCCCCATCCCCCTCCTCTCTACACCCCTCTTGCGTTCGTTTCCTTTCCATGCTCGTTTTATCCCCCTCTCGTGTTCACCTTCGACGGTCGCCGCAATCGTTTCCCCGAGAATGTTGCTGGTAATTGCTACGCGTCTGTCGCGGTATCATTGCCCTGGTCGTTAATTAACGACGAAACAAGTTTTTCCGCAATTTCCAACGTTCCATCGAGGAGCAGCGATTGATCCGCGCACCATGCTCGCGATGGGACCAATTCGTTCGCTTACTCGTTAGCACCGGATGCCTATAAGTTTCTAAGCATTGCGTTCGGGTGTAGAAGAAGTGTCGAAGTAAGAAACAAGTGAGCGTATGCTGCTTGATATATTCCGGATATATTTACGAATGTATGTAGCATTGACGATCGGAGATTATTAGTACAAATCTTAGTAGTAAAAATAACGACAAGTATTAAGCATTCTCAATCCATCCACTTTTATTAAGCCTGGATTGAACTCGGCTAATTAAACAAGTAACTTTTCGAAGATAATTCGAAGCCACGAGTAGATTTTGAATAACCAATTTGTTCGAGCAAATACGAAGAGGGAAATGAGTCTTTTGATTCGATGATTCCCGACTTGGAAAATTCATCACGTCGGGTATACCGATTGGCCCAAATCGAACCGCGCGAATAATACAACGGGTAAGCGTTTGATTAACAATAGAACGCTGATGTCGACGCTTGGTCATGCATGGGAAATTAGGAATATCCACGCTGTGGCGCGGTATTATTCCAACAGTGATTTTCTATGAATTCGGGTGAGCGGAAAATCTATATTTATAATCGATTAGACGATTACCGGTGGCAATTACTCGCGCTAATTCTGCAATTGGAATACCGTGATATCACGTCAATTGTGTGCTATATGCGCGGCTTTGCGATTATATCATCACAGATACATCTTCGAAGGCCTTCAAATATAGCTACCGATTTAAAACAGTTAAATGAGATTGCTATCTCTTTGTTCCTGAAATTCCAAATTTAAAACGCGTTATTTTTGGAGAATAATGTTACCTTTAAAATCATTCGTTTAAATAGTGAAATTTTCGATTGGCCTAATTTATTCGATTTCAAAATTAGAACAATTCCACGTAGCCGATGACTCCACATTCGGATAGAAATAGAAATTTCCAAGTTTGTTCCATAAATGAAGACCCACGAGAAAAGCCGTGCTTCGTGGACATAGCAAAATTATACTTAGATAGTGGGAGCTCTGTAACGACTGTTTCATGTTACTAACACCTACGGGTAGGAAGTCGTGATGCGTATATAAATTTAGATCGCTTCATAAGTAACCGAGTGTCACCCTCTGTGACCTTTAGCGCAATGTAAAGATATGTAAGAATAGTTCTGTTCCTTTGAGCCGTAAGACGATAGTTTAATAGTTCATAAGCAGTTTTCCATTCGTCGTTGAAGCGAGGTTTCACCGTAACCTTATTTTAAATGTAGCATATTCAATAGAATACGCGAAGCGTGTAAACGCATTTTAAATGTGACACATGATATAGATTTTAAATCTATACTAACCAAATTTCTTCTAATTTAGAACTGATAATTTGAACTTTACAAATTTATAAAATACGTGAAATATGTGTGGTGAGCAAATACGAGCGAAGAACACAGCACATTTTCACCTGATTTACGAGAAAATTATATTATCTCTGTCTCGAAAGACGAATCCACTGTCCCAGAATCGATTCGTCGGAGGGAACACGCGAGACTTCAATCCAGGGCTCAATCTTCCACCTTCGAAACAACCTCATCGACCTACCGTGCGTATTCAGCAAACACGCCGCGGCGACGCCTCGCGGAATTACATTTCGCGTTTCCAAGCTGGAAGAAACCGGGAGAAAAGTGTCAATCTGCAGGCAACGAAAGTCGGGACAAATATCAAACAGCGGAGATGCGTTGGGAAAACGCGAGGGAACTCGTTGGGCTTTCTATTTGTACCGCCACGGAGCGGCAAGAACGAGAACCGACTACTCGTCCCCCCAAAAAGCGTATATGCACGCCTAGCTGAACGCAAGGGATGAAAGTGGTCGGTACGAGTCACCTACTTTCGCATTTCTGCTCGTTTGTCAACGGCATCAGAGGGTGCGACGCGCTTCCCATCCTCTGGACGGACATCGCTGGACTGCGATTTAAAAGCGTTTCCATGTAAACAGCTTTGTTACTCGCGGGATTCGGCCACCTAATTCCTTCGATCGCTGACGCGTGTTCTTTTCCTCCCTTCTTTTCGCGTTCGTAGCTTCCATTGCCTGCGTATCCTTCAAGTTGGGTTGGGACAAATCAGAATTTAATGTAAGTTGTTGTAATTTTTATAACAATCACTGCAAACTGAAGTACTGAAATACAAATATTACGTATATAACAAAGCAAGCATTTTCGCGTTTTATAAGACTACTCGAAACAGAGGGGCGAGCATCGTTGCGCAAGCGATCGCTGTGAATAATTATGCGCAAAGCGGATTAACTTCTCTTTCGCCTCATCTAAATACTTTTGACAAATCCTAAGGAGCTTGTAGCATGCCGCGTGGCGTGATTCCGACCTCTCGATTTCTCCGCGAAGCCTCTGGAAAAGTCCCTCGGAAAAGTCTCGTTGCATCTGTTTTAATTCGTCCCTTCCCAATAACAACCCTTCCCACGGTCGCTGTTTCCAGTTCGCCAGAATGGCCGGAGCGTCGCGCGGCCGCCACCAAATCCGCTTACCTCCCTTTTGCTCGCGTAAAGCGGTAACGGAACGAGCAAGCCGAGCTTCTTTGGACGTTATACCACACCGAAATCCTGACCCACCGGTCCTGCCGCGCAACAGGACAGAACTGGTCATCGTTGTCTTTTTTCCCCATCCATTCCATCGAGTTTAAAAAAAAAACTGCGCCTTACAGGTAAAGAATATTCGTTGATGACGTTTAACATTTTTTCGAGCAAAAATCTGGAGTCGCTTCGCGGGATAAATTCCTCACAAGAAAAGAGATCGAAAAGTTCCTTAACAGTTTGCAATCTGATGTTTTGTTACCTAAATGTAAGCATTTCAAGTTTCCTAATGTGACTTCTTGGCGTGCGCCATTTGTATCCCAATCAGCTGATAGCACGCCTGCGCGGACATCCACTCACGCGCGATAACAGGTGCCCATGCGCTCGCACGCGCAACAATTGTAACTGTTCGTAGCTCGCTAACGAAGTCTCAAATTTAAAAATGGAAAAGGACTCTCTGATCTATTTTAACACAAGGAATTAATTATAAAAATGACTCTACACTTTTAGAAATTCATTTAATCGATACGAAATAAATGGAAACACTTATTTTGACAATCCTGTTTAATTTTGCAATTCTAATTGGGAAAATAAGGAATAATTTGTTTGGCTTTAATTCCTTAATGCGGGTTCCTACGCAAACCCGGTGTCTTGATACGACTTTTGGCCATCCATGGTGTACATAGAGTTTGCATATAACTATTGAAAATTTTCCTTCAAGTATTCTTTAAGGGTGGAACATGGTCCATTTCGAACACTCCGATGTGTCCATCTCGGAGACAGTTATGAATAGCAGTCACCGTTGGAAACTTGGATTTCACATAATACCCAGAGGACGAGACCTCGGAGAAATGCCACGAGGAAAAAGACGCGAAGGAGCAATCACCGTTTCCCTTGGGTGTATCGCTTCGAGAAAAATCCGCCGCCCTCGAGCGACTAAGTTGAGAGGATCGCAGTTCAGAGGCGTCGTTCGTTGAGTAATAATACATTTCGCTGGCGCAACGTTTAATCAAGAGCCCACTCCTGCTCGGCTACCGACGCCTTTGAGGAAACTTTTCACGCGCGAGGATGAAAAATATTTATTGCGTTCATACGTTCCACGCGCGCCAGTTTCCTGCCCCTTCGTCCTGAAACGCGATATTTCGGTGGAGAATGCGCAGCTTCGAGAGGGGCGGGCATTTCCTTACGAACAGACAGTGAGTAAGAGCGTTAGATATTTCCCCGTAATGCTCCCAGACAATCAGTGACGTTTCCAGAAATTCGAGAATCTATTTTAGTGGCAATTAATAGTTTCTCGCATAGTAACGGCTTTGAAAGGCTGATAATAACAACGATTCACGAGTTTGTTTTGTAGAAAAACCGTGGACCTTTAAAACGTGGTTACATTCATCGCAATAAACAGTTAAAATCGTCAACATTTCACAACGTAAGCACCTATCAGACAGCACCAACGATTTTCTCGCAGGGATCCACGCTCGTCGTTGCCAATAGGCTTCCAGCGAACCCCGAACTCCCTACCCGCGTTCTCTCGACTTCACTTAGCAAATGATATCTCATTCAACAAGATCCATTAGCAGGTACGACGTGTTACCACTCGCGTCGCTAATAAAAACCGGGAACAAAACAAGTCCAGGGGTGAGTGTTATCACCCCGAGCACCGGAGAGAAGATTTTCGCTCGGGCACTCGTAAATTCTAGCTTTCGCACGCGGTAACCAGACGTCTCTGTTTCTGCCTTCGCATGATGTACGACCGACTCTGGCTCTTACCGTGATATACGGAGAAATATGTCGACGTCTCCGTTTCGAAACTGCGCGTATCCAAGCCGGAGATACGAAACTCGCGAATTGAAACGAACTTCGTCGCGTTAGGATCGGGGATTTGACGAAAACCCGCGACCTTGTCGTGGCTTCCGTGCACAAGCGCTGAGAAACTTTCAAAAAGATATCTCGACCGTGGAATCGTCGAAGCAGATACTCCTGACTTCGCGATTCTCACGATGTAATAGAGCGGAATAGGAAAAATCGGTAGCGACCTAAATCTAAATCGTGTAACGACAGCTATCGACGCGTCCACGAACTCATGGTGGTTTATCGGTAGGTGAAATCGAAATCAATATTTTCTTAGGAATCTCAAATGGTACTGGAGCTGCAGAGGTGGAAAAAATTTGTATTTAGAACGCAAACAATCTGCACTTTTTATATTCAGTAAACAAAAAGTCCACACCACCCACGTAGTATCTCTTCCTTTCTGCTTCGACATCAATCAGCTTCAGTCGAGAGGATCCTGTCATCACTGCTAAACGAATTCGAGCAAATTGTCCATTAATCGATTATAATAAATACAATTTCAGTCCACATAAAAAACGATTCAATTCAGATAATGAACATTCCTATCACCCGTCCACTTAATTTTCTCTTCGTTCATATACACGATCAACGAAATCAATTCATCGATTCGCGGTGACAGCTTCTCGCCGAGAATTTCCCAATACTCGTTCAAGATTGCGAAAGTATGTTGTCCGGTGTATCCAGTCATCGTCCGTAAAGAGTTAATGTATTCTCCGGTACGAGCCGTCGCATTCTCCGTCGGTGGATCCACCGTCAGAGGGATTATTTAAAAATCTCGTCAACGGGATTGCGTGCCACGAGCGAGGAGCGATCTTCGCCGGGAAAATAAATTGGAATCGACTCGAGGAATGAGTTCTCGGGCTCGCCCGACAGAGGGATGAAGACCTGTCCGTTCGAGATCGGATGAAACGAAGAAACGAGCGACAAAGGAACTAGGTTAACGTATTTAAAATCGCGATACAAAGTGAATAGACGCCCCCTTCATCTGGAAAAATAAAGCGCCGCGAAGGATTCGCGCGAGAGATCGTTTGGAGCAACTTGCCTGGAAGAAGTCTTAAAACTACACTCGGATCCGCTCGACTGACCCGATGAAAGGGGAAAATAATAATTATCGAGCGGCGGCGGGAACTTCGAAAGTAACGATCTCGTTATCGTTTCGCTCGGAGAGCCGAAGGACTTAAGATAATAAGTTTGCTTGGCTGGGGCGGGGAACGTAATAAGGAACTAGAGTGCGCTCGTCCCGTTGAAAAGGAAATAGTACTCCACCCTCCATCGTCCGCTGGACCACTCAACTTATTAATTTCATTAATAATTCCTTCATCCGATTTGACGTACCAACGCCGGCTGCGACTCTCCGAGACCTCGGAAATCCTATGAAAGGAGCACCGACGGAGGTTTTGTCCCGCGTTTCAACGCGAGGGTACGGGAGAACGGAAGTCCGTCCCGCCCGCGAGGCGTCGATCCGCGTTCACTGTTTGCTCTTACGTCAGCGAGGAAACTTGGTCAGAAAACTAGCGTGAAAGGAATCGACGTCGCGCAACGAGGTGCCGTAGGAATCGAACGACGATGACAGACCACCGAGAGGTTCGTCCCGTCAGAGAAGAAAGATTTCGGAACTTCCGACAGAAACTTGGGGGAGCTGAAGCTTCGTCCGAACGTCATCTGCGCGAAACTTTTCGCTCACTGCACATTGTCCGTGAAAATAAACGACGCGAAAGATAAGGGAAAGGGGATGAAGAAAGAAAGAGATAGAGAACGCAGGGGAAACAGAGACGAACGATCCAGCGAACCGGGGTTAGTCGGTCTCCGTCCGACGGATGACGTCCAGGATGGAGCTCCACCCACACACATGCTTCACCCACACGAGAAATTGCAATCGTACGAACGTCGATACACCCACACGTTCACCAAGACGCACAATTTCATCCGAGGATGGCCAGGATCCTGTGGGGATGCGATTACTTAGCAAAGATCTGAGAATGGACCACTGTACCTTCTCAGAGGTGATGAACGGCGTGATGTACGTGGTGACCGCCGTCGTGTACACTTTTCGATGACTGCTGGGTGCTGCAGGTCACTCAGTACTGCCGCGAGTACCGAGTGCCGTGCTATGGCTTTTCTCCGTCAGCGGAGAAGTCGACGATCGGAGGTGAGACCGACGGTGCCTCTTGTCGCGCAAGAGACAACGTTCAACGGTGTCACACGCGCGTATATCCTCCCTTAACCACTCGGCGGCAACCCCCAAGGGACGTTGGACGTCGCGAATAGCTTCACGACGGCTGTGGACGTTTCGTCGATCACCAACTATCGATGTCAACAACGACGAACGATGTCACCGTTGTATGCACTTAGTCGGTCCGCTAGACCGTGATCCTGATGACCCGTGTCGACGAAACGGCTTGCATTCGCGCGCGGTACACACTGGTCGCGTAATCGTGGTCACCGGACCGCGGTAGCACTGAAACTGGAGCGATCTCTGGAGCGTAACACGCGAGAAACGAATGTGACACACCGCGATGAACCGTTTCCGTGATTTACTCGAGACGTGGGCCGCGCGTGATCCCCGGTTGCTCTGCCGTGTATGTCTCGACGGAGAGGAACGTGTCTGACAAGCCGCTGGTGACGGGTACTATCCTGGTACTGTCTTCGTTCTGTCCTCTTCTCGCGGGAGCGCGCGGCGATCGAATGGTCGTGCGAGACGGGAGGGAGAGAGACAGACGGGTAATCCGTAGAAGCACAGTAGAGGCAGGTGGTCGCTGTCGCGCTCCTTGTCGTGGTGCGTCGAGTTCAATGCTGTACGCTGTGATGCCGAGAACGGAATGGGGCGACCGTGGAGGCCCGGGCAGTGGAGCCGCGCGGCTCGCGATAGTGGGGTGGGGGTTGGCACGGGGGAAGGGGCGAGAGAGGGGCCCCTTTCCCCTCGTCCATCGTTTTGCCACTATCGGGAAATTCGCTACCCCTCCGTGACGCGCAGGCGCCCCCGGGGCGCTGGCGTCGCTCGAGGGGGATAGCGCCTCTCGAATCTCTAGCATTTCTAGGAAAAAGCTCGCAAGCTCGACAAAGATGGACGCGCCAACCGAGCGAGACGAAGCGACGAACCGCCGGGAGAGGGGGGAAACCCTCCCCTCGCTCGTTTTGCTTCCATCCCTCGCGTAGGCACCCCAGCATCGACCGACGCGACGCACGCCACGCCACTCCGTGCTCCTCCTCGCCACGCCGACCCAACGGGAATACTTAATGCCAGCGGAGAGCCTGACTGCCTGACTGCTCCTCCTCGCCACGCCACGCTCGCTTGACGGCGGGATGGTAACGCGCGACGCGGGAGGGAAGAAACGGCCGAGGGGAGCCAGGGGCGACGGATTGTGCTCGCGAGTCGCGCTGTACCGATGCCCGAAACGGTGCATGACTACTTGTTACGCGTCCGCGAGCTAAATTCCTGGCACGACGCGATATTGAATGAAGTGTTTCTTCGCACCGGATCCTGGAGGCGTCGTCGGGGCGAGCCGTACGATGGCACGTCGACGTGTGGTGATTTGTACGGAACGAACGATACGAGTGATTGTAGCATACAAAAGGATGGTTCAACCATTTCAGTTCTGAGCATTCTATTTTTCTTTTTAATACGAGCATCTGGCAATCTCAATGGAATTTCGTGGTTTCGTTTTTCAAAGTAACAAGTACCTCATTTTGCACCGAAATTTATAAATGCTGATAATGTTGATTTTACTCGTCTATAGTGTCAAGCTCCTTGTGCCTGCGTTTAAATAAAGTGAATTTGGTTAGTTTTTCATTTTCAATGTGATGAGATCTTGAAAAATCCAATTTTCAGAAACTTGGAGAGAAATCGCCCCATTCGTTCCCTATGTACGGGATGCATGCTGTTTATCACGGCTCGTCGTGAATCTCGGGACATCTAGACGAGACGGATATGGGACCTTTTTCTTGATTTGATATCGTATTGACAGCTGCCAGCGAGGAGTAGAGTCTGAGCACCGACCCGGAGTAGCGCGAGTTCGCGCTTAAGAAGCCTCCGGTCTGACCAATATTGGCCACTACTACTTCCGTCGGATCCTAAAGCCAGCCACTTCGGCGAGCTCCCTCCCTGGCCAGGGGCCAGCTTCCTCTCTCTCTCTCTCTTTCTTGTCTGCGCGTCCAGTAAGTCGGTGTAAACGTATCCTACGCTTAACGCGGAAGGAAGGGGCTAACCTAACCTAGAAAGATTTCATTGAGCCGCAACGTGACTTGGCCCGCTGCCAATACTATGAACGCTACGCACACCCGCACGCCCGCTCCCGGCTTCGTTCCCGCGGCACGCGGCGAAGATTTGGGAAAACAACCTTCGAGGAAATCGGAATAGCGCAATTTCATGTTGCTTTTCGCTTTACTCAGTTCCTAGACTTAAATAGACGGTTACTCGTGGAATATTCGTCGAATTGAGAGTCGATAGTTTGTTTTCATGGAGTCTCTTGAGCACATGTTTAATTGAAATAAGCAACACCCGTTTGCGAAGTGTCTTTGAAATCAATGGAAAATTCTAATAAGAATAAACAAATTTCAGGATAAAGTGGCTAGGCGTGTTTAAATTGACCCACTTGCGAGTACTCTACACTGTTTGCCTTATTACTTAGCTTATGTTTTATTATTAAAGTCTAAATTGCTTAACATTCCAGTATCTCCACGTATCTCGACATATCTAGTATCATACATCTTTTCACGTTATTATATTATTTCTTCTTGTGCATGCCATATAAATGCGAATTTATTCGTAAAACGGTGAAATTCTTTTTCAGACGATTCGCGAGTAACTGATAACTTGTTGCAGGGCTGAGTTTCAACCCGCGAGACTCGCTTTTCGTATCGTATCATCGCCCAACGGCAGAATTTTTTCCCAAATGGTCGGTGTGTCGTCTTTGTCCAGTAGTCGGGGCGTTCGCGATGGAGAAATTCAGAGGGAATAATGCGACCAATAACTCCGGCAGGATTTGGCTGTCACACTTATTCCCAGCAACGTCGCGCGCAATTGGTCGCGAAATATTGCGGAATAGGGTCGTGACCCGACCTTATTAGCCGCCCCGTGTTGCTTGTTCTATAACGAAGCGACGCGGGGCGGTGTTAGCAACAACAGCAACATCAACTTGCCGTTCCGGGATAACGGTTACGGACGGGAAAGTGGGTGGCGGCGAGGGTGGAGGGAAGGGGTGCAGAAGGTGCTGGTGTATTCAGCATTTGGCTTACATCCAACGCAAGACGCTGAATGAACTTGGCGGGAAAGCCGCACCAGCGCGTGGTTCCTTCTGTCGCGCGAAAGGCGCATCCACGAACTGTAGGAAGCAACGTTGAGTCTTTCACGGAGTGAAAAGCAATTGGAGAACCCCGAGACCTTGTAATTGCGCGATCTCAGGCTTCAACAACTGTCACCGGCTGTAATAATTATCTCGAAGCTCTGTACTATACACGGTGTCACGATTTATAGGCCACGGTTGCGTAAGCTGAACTAGTTTCCACGTTTCGCTACCTTGCAATTTGTTCGGTGAATCGAAAATATTTTTGGAAGGGGGATTTTTCTTCAAACAAAGTTAATTACTGGATTTCTTAGATATTTGAACCGTTCGCTGCTCAAAGCGTTTAACTCCACCAGTCGCATTAACGATATTTATTTGAATTTATATTATAAAGGGAATTTCGAAGAACAATGTACAATACCTCATCGAATTATTTTCTAGCGAATCTACAGTTTATTAATTTCGAACTGTTACCTCGGTTTAATTGAAGAGAACTGAAATATATTAACGAAGAGTCGCTTCGCGTACTAACGACACGTCTAAATAACGTATTTAGTGCCGAGAGCACGCCGAGCGTTCCTTCCCTGGGAAGTATTTCGCCGAGGGGCAGGGAAACGGTCCGGTGCGTAATAACCAAGAATGATGATGAAACTCCACGTAAGTGTTTTTTAAATTATTGCAGTCCCAAGTGCAGGGAACGAGTAAAGTTCCCGGTGAGCGGGAGCGGGCAACTAAAAACACGGAATTCTTTCACGAACCGTTTTACGTCACAAGATTAAAGCAGGAACGTGGGGCAATATGTTTCCAACGACCGTGAAGATTAGCGAACAGAACCGTCAGGGTATATTCCCTCTCCGGCCAAGAATTTAAACGGCTCGACGTGATCCCGTGACCGCCTCAACCGTTTCACAATGATCATTACTCTGGGGAGCGTCAACTGCCAAGTATGACGTGTAATCATGATATTGGAACGTAACTCAGTTATCACGGAGTAGGGAGGGTGGTAGGGGGTCCCGCCCTTTCCTCCAGGGTCTCAATCGGACGACACGAGCCACGGAAGCATCGCAGACACGTCAACACACGGTTCATACGACGGCAACGCGAGATTCGCCCTGCTGGAATTGTATCGGACAGCGTAAAATGATAAGCTAAACTGCGCAACCCTAATTGGGGACTCTCCATTACGACAAATGAGTAACGACGAACCAGCGGTTTACCGCGCGAGCAGCTAACACGTTTTCGTTTCTATCGGTACGCTGTGTTGTGTGTAGAATATTTGAACGTCGTGTCAGGTGTGTATGGTGTAAATAGACTGTGTTCGTGACGTTTGTAAATTGCAGGCCTGATTGGTAACAAGATCGTTTGTATAGAATTATATGGAGTACTCTAGAGGATTACACAGCGAACAGTCATACCAATCAATTTTTCATTTTTAAAACTATTCCAGCGCAGGATCTTCGTTCGAGCAGACACAGTTCACGTGTACGACGAGAACTTATCCCGTTCGCGATAAATTACTAATTCCACGGGCGAGTTGGGTCAATAGCGAGCGAATAGTATTTCCGGGATTCCTTTGATCGAGCTGCTCTCTTTGAGCCGCGACTCCGCGGATCGAACAAAAGCCGGCGTTTAAATAGCCAAGTGCGTTCCAGAGCGTCGCGGGAAACCGACGCTGGCCCGTTACATAACGGAATCGATAACAATGTCTCAGCCATGCTCGGGGAAACATAAATTATAAACGAAAAGAACAGTGAAAAACTTTCTGCATCTCCTCACCCTTCCCGGATCCCGTGACCCCAGACCGCGTCTTTCTATCTGGCTCCGAGCGGGCCGTGCACTCGGTATTTGTCTCGACGACAGTACAAGGGCAGCATGTTTTCGTCGACGATGAGGAAAACAGTCGCTCCCGGAGTTTCAAATCCCCTTCTCCCCTCCTCCTCCTCCTCCTCCTCCTCCTCCTCACCGCCTTGCTGCTCTCTTTTCGCATACGAGATGAACGAGGACGGAGTGCCACGGTTTGGCCCGTCGAAGGAAGAAAGGGCACGACGGGAAGGAAGAGAGGATGGATACTCGATTGGACCACCCGACTGCAGCGAAACTCTTCGACATCGACCCAGTTCGTCGTTTTCCGCATGACGTTGCTGCGCCAGTCGGGTTTTTGGTCGCGATTTTCAGGTTCGATACTTATCCCCCAAGATACGGCTCATCCAGGTCGACTCACCTCTTTCCTCCGTTTTCCCTCTACCTACCGCGAAACCGCCCTTCGGCGTACCCTATGCTCCATTCCGCCTCGTTTTCTCGGTGTCTGGCCGCGACCGGTGTGCGCGTGTGCATGCACCCGAACGTTTCTCTTTCTGATCCCTTCCTCCCCGTCCCGGTGCTCCCTCTTCCTCTTCTTTAAGGAACGAGCAGCTCGAAACTTTTCTAAGATATTAGATGCAAGACGCTTCGACGTATTCGTGGAAACTGGAGTCTGTCTCCTATGGCCTTGTCGGCGTCCCCGGCCAACCTCATCGGTTGCGTCATTTTTCTCGTGCTTGCGTGACAGGTAGCAATTGTTGCGAGACTTTTCAGTGTCGGTGTGTATGTACTTCCAAGTGTCATGTATCTCATGGGGAAAGAAGAATCTTGGATCGAGAGGAACGTACCGGAGATGAGAAGCTGGCTGGCAGGTCTGATTGGTAACGAGATAGTTTCTATAGAATTCTATGATGTACTTCACAGAATTGTATAGTTAACAGTCGTAGTAGTCAATGTTTTTATTTGTGTGTAGTATTTTAAAAAGGCCAACTGTGATGTGTAAAATACAAGTCTAACCTACATTATTTGTTCACGACTTCGTGTGTGTCTTTCCATAGCAATTATCATCATCATCATCATCATCACTGACATTTCCGTTAAAAACAACACGCTCACTCGAATAAACCAAGTAGGTTGCCCCATCATTACCCCAGCCGCGAGTAACGAGCAGCTCGAAACTTTTCTAAGATATTAGACGCTACGACCTATTCGTGGAAGCCCGAGCGCCTCTTCTTTGGCCATAGAAGCGTCTCGTCCTCCATTCTCCAGCTGTCGTTCGCTTCGGACTTGTTGTTCGCGGTTCGTTCGAAGGCTCCGCCGAGGTTGCAGAGAGAAAATGGAGACCTGGGGCTAAGAAAACCAACGGGGGAGCTCAGGGAGGGGATGGGCAAATAGTTCGAATCACGCGAGCCGTTGCCTCGTAATTAATACGGCGCACGAGAACGAGCTACCGCGCCATAGACGGCTCTCGAGATCCTCGACTGTTCCTCGAAGAAGCTTTGCACGCTTTGCGGTACATTGTGCTTCGACGGGAACATCGGGATCCGCGTTTATTTCGCGGCGGGAGGCCGCTTGGCTTTTATTTGCTAGCATTTGAGAGATGGAAATAAGCTGGAGATGTTCGCCTCGAAACGTTGGCGCGGTTACCTAATTCTTAGGGTACCGTGGAAACGTTCGCGATGTTTGCAAACGAGTACAACGGATGTATCGTTTCAGGTGGTTATGATTGAACGTATACGTAAGGAATTTCGTAAGATTCACGTGGAAGATTGATGCTGGCAAGTAGAATAGGACTGTGCAGTCAGACAAAGCTAATTGTACTACTGCGTAGCAATATAGGAGAAATGAAAGATCCGTAACGAGTACAAGTAATTATGAAAAATAACTTAGGCAGAAGTGCAACAAATATGTTGTTTTGGATCTCTAGGACTGAATATGTTGCAACCATGAAGAAATTTTGGAAGTTTATGTGAGAGCGAACCGTTGTATGCTGGCAAGTAGAATAGGTCTGCCTAGTCGGACAAAGCCAGTCGTAACACCATTATACGGTGCTCGTATTCAGTAAAAACAAAGGAGCTGAAGAGACGCAATTCGGATAATCCGATACTCGTTAGGCAACTCTATCCCGCGCCATTCTCCTCCGAGAGCTCCGAAACGGTTCCGAAAAAGTAACCGTCGGCGTATCCTTCCCAAGGAAGAATTCATTAAGTCGATGAAGCCATTTACCGTGGTAGGTAAACGGAACGCGGCGGAATTTGTCACGGGAATTGCTTTCGCGAGGATTTCGTCGCGCTTCAGCCGAGCGCTAAAGAATTTATATCTGGCCAGCGTGTCCCAAGAGTTTCTCCGATCCGCGAGGATAGAGGAAAGAAGAAGGAAGCAAAGGGGGCGGCGAAAAGAAGTAGGAGAGAGAGTTGGCTCGGTGCTTGAAGTAAATCAAAGGAAGGAAATGAATTTTTATCGAAGAAAGGGCCTCTCCAGAAACCGTAGCCAGCTCTTGCTCCGCGAACTGAGCGAAATCTGTGAAAAGTTGCGTGAGAAACAATACGGTGCCAGTCGGCGCCTTTCTTCGCTGGCTTGCGCCCTTAAAAAACTATCCTTGGAAGAATGGACCGGGTTCGGTGGATTTCTTGAACCTCTTCCGCGACTCGTTTTTACCTCGGGCCCTTGTTTTTCCTTCCAGCCACCCGTTGAATCTTTGCGACGTGATTAATGTATTAATAAGAGGGTTACCTTCCTTTGCCGCGACGCCGTGCCTCAAGGAAACGCGTCGTTCTTTTCCGTCTGTTGATTTGAATACTCACGGCTTAATGGCTCCTTCGGTGTTCTGCAAATAAAGAGAACCCGACGACTGCCGTCGATCCTTATTTGCATATTTTGTCGTTTGCGTAGCGTTCAAAAACGGCCCGCCACCCTTCGGCTCGTTTCTTTGTCGGTTTTAATTCGCCAGCAAAACTACACACCAAACCCCCTCGGTTTGTACAGAAAACCACTTGGATTCTCGACGACGGGGAATTATTTTCGCTTGGGAACAACGAACAAGAATTTCGCGGTGGATTACAAAATCGACGCGCTCGAGTTTAATCGAACAGCCAGACATCGAAATTTTCCATAAGCCGACGACGAAACGCGGGTGAAACAATTTTCGACGTGGAAGTTTTGTGATAAATAAATCAAAAAGCGTAATTGACTACGAAAAATAGCCGCCATCGCGCAAACGGTATCAGTGAAACGAGTGGGAAGTTAAAGTACCAGGACTGAAAAGCTGAATGAAAAAGCGCGCGGAGAGAGTGGTATTTACGGGGGTATCGCGATACCCTTGATAAATCGAGGAAACAAAATTACGAGTGGCTGGAGTTCATTCATAAACGTCAGAAATCGTGTCGTCGGGTAAATCTCGACGGGGAAGGCGCTTTCGTAGCTCCCCCGAGTAACATACAGCGGTGCGTATTAATCGAGCGCGCGCCATTACGTCCACAAGCGCATTACGTGTAAACCAATCTAAATGAGCAGCAGTCATTACGGAGTTTCGCAGAACGAGGAACGCTACCAGAGACACACCTGCGTGTACACTCAGGGTTCCTCGTCTCAGACCGAGTACAAATGACGTAGCTGCGGCGATAGATTATGTTACTCTGCTCCTTCGCGGTACGTCTCGTTAGTCCCTTACTCGTGATCGGAATCATGTACCTTAAAAACAAGCACCGAAGAATGTCGGTGAGTTTTCCTCTATAGCACGGTAATTAAGATATAGAAACGAGGTCATCGTTCACCACTGGCTGGAACTAGTTTATCGTTCTCCGGGATTTTTGCTAAATTATTTTTGCGTGAAGTATTGTTAGGAGAAATAATTAGTCGTTAAATTAAATTTTAAATCATGATGCGCTCCAAACATATTTACAAACAATTTTTTAAAAATTAACGCCTCGAGTAAATATATCATGTTTTCGTCAGCAGAATGACCTCCTCGAATCATCGATCGTGGGGCGCCCTGAGTGTCAATTATGAAGAGAGCACGTACTCGGTTTCTTCAAAATCGCACTGTATCGAGCTGTCTTTTATTTGAACGATAATCGATACGCGTTTCTCGTTAATCAACAGGGATTACGCGATTCGCGAAAGTAATTAGCGAAACGTAATTAAAAGATCGTACCGTTTGAAAACGCGCTAGGAATTCTCGTGTGTATAACATTCACGTGTCGATAATTAACTGCAGACTAGCTGGGAACGGTTGGAATTACGTGTTACGAAATTTTTCAGTCGAATCGAACACGTTGTTGCCTACTCGCCGCGTTTGCGAACAATTTCAAAAGTTTTACGAGTACTACGCCCATTTAATTAAATTTGTACGAGCGCGTGACATACTTCGCGCGTGAAGAAAAAGGAAAAATATGATTCCTGGTGTTGTTTGTAGTTAAAGATTGGCATAATAGTAAGACCAACCATAAGTCTGTAAACTTCAGCGATAAGTTCGACGCTAATTGCACAAGTTCAAAGCACGAAGAAGAGGGTTTCAAGTTCAGTCATCGATGTTTGAAGTAACGAGTGTGAAACTTCAAGTTGAAGAGTCCAAGTACTTCACTACGAAAGTCTAGAAACTTTTGTGTGAAAGTTCACATAGAATACGATTCCGTTCCTTTCCAATTTCACAAATCGATTCCATTTCGAAACGAAGATTCTGAAGTCATCTTGAAACAGATTTCTTTGTAATGGCTATTGTAACTCACTTTCAAGACAGATAATAACGGTTTGACCGAAAAAATAGTTGTTACACACCGTGTCCATTAGCGTTTATCAATTTTTCAGCCACGAATATTTGTTACTTTTATTTTTGTCTAATAACAAACGAACGAAATCGTTTGCAATGTCGACGTGGCGTTAATGCGCTATGATTCATTGTCGAGCATTATCCAGGTTTAGACACTACGTGTATGATAATTGATGGATGAAAACTTCCTGGTATTTGACATTCAACGTCATGATTTCATTTTGTATTAAATTCGAATGAATACAAGCAGAGGAACATCTGGAATGTTTATTCATGTATGTATTTATAATGAAACATTTATTTGGAAACATCAAATCTATTATTCAATCGAGACGAATTTTTGTAATAGACACAGACTGACCGTATATTAATAGAATCAAATTCTAGAGCTGTCAAAAATTTGACCACCATCTATCAATCTCACTTAGGACCGACTCTCACCGCATAGCCCAATACTAAACTCAATTCCAAGCCCCAAAGAGAAACTCCAAACCGAATGGTTGCCCCTACCAGACCCAGGGTGGGCCAGTCCATTTAACCCGGGGTATCGGTTACATTTTCGCGGCCCCTTAGCCGCGATACTTTCCAGAAAACTTCAGAGGAGAGGAAGAGGAAGTCTCGTCTCAGTTCCTCGCTGGTGCTCTCGTCTCCGGTTTTGACGTGCTATGGTCTGAACCTCTCGAAAACCTTTCTGCGCGACACAAAGAGAACAGAAGAGTAAGGGGCCAGGAATACCGGGGGAACGGTAGACCAGGACACAGACGGAGGAAGCAGAAGGGAGAACGGCGAGGTGGAGGAGGGAGGGGGTCTTTTCGTAAGCGTAATGAAACTGCCTAGTAATCTTAGAAGCTGTGTACATCCCGTCTCACCTCGTCGCGGCAGTCGGCCCGGGTTAAATGTCTTGAAATGGATATTCCTGCTGGTAGTAGACGGTAGATTCGGATGCGCGCCTGCGACGTGCAGAAGTTACCGTTTCGGATATTACCACGCTAGCTGCTGCTTAAGGCCTCGACGTGAATTTCGTGTCTCGCCAAACGTTGGCCGCATCGTCGTGAACTGCGCGCCGCTATTTCAGCGAGGCGGTCGAGTCGTTAACGCCGCGCGAGGGAATTCCGGTCGGCGATGCCCGCCGATTTTCTGTGTTATAATTATCGCCAGCCACGCACGGAGCACCCTCGTCGTTCCTCGATAGACTACAAGATACTTCAGGAATGACAGACTGCTTCAGCGTGCTCGGCGAGTAGACGTGAAACGGAAAATGTCATACGAGGGATATTCGCGAGGACGTTGCATTAAAGGCTGCGTCTACTCGCGGTGATACGAATGTTGATGTATGATAGAAGCTCTAGTAGGAGAGATTTTTAACTATCTGTATCTTCCACCTGAAGTCTAAGGAAGGATGCTTCGACGAAGAAAGGACGTGGAGGACATTCTCGTCCAGTCGCACCACTTACGTCAGCGCAGATAAGAGGCGCCTCTATTTCCGGGATTAAGGATTTGACTGACGCTGTATTTTTGTCACGGCGTCCCTGGTTATCGGCGACCACCGTCAGCGAAGATTCGCGCAGAGAAGGGGGTGGCGATGCACTAGCAGGACGTGCCAGGGGGGAAGAACGGACGAACTACCCCAACGAGACTCACAAAACATTATTTCCAGCCTGAACGTCACGCGGCCCAGCCGGCAGTTAGATCGATAGATAGAGACGTCGGTCCTCCCGTTTCTCCGCGTCGAGGCGCCGTCATGCGAAACTCGAATTCAAATATAGAAATGTCTGGCCCAGTGACATTTGGCAGTTCGTATCAACCCCCATCGGAGAGAATTCAGGAGAGCCACTCTCGTCACCGATATCAAAAGATCTGTTGCGTGGTTCGACAATTTTTATGCGAGGCTGCGATCGCATCGCGACGCAATCTCGACCATGATCTTCTCCCCGCGAGAAGATCTTGTAATTAAAAGTTCGCCACCCCTGCCAGCGAAACGCCCGACATTCGGAGCAATGTAGAATTTCTTTGGAAGACTCACCGAATCGATGACACAGATTAGATTATCGGGAGAAGAACGCCGCTTGACTCTTACCTGTAACGAATAATTACAGACATCTTAATTGAATTTGTTGATGGATGTGCTGTTTATGGAAGAAAGATCGGCAGTTTATATATTTATATTGTGGAATATACACGCCTAAAGCTAATGTCTGTTGAAGGTGCACATAGAGGAATTATTTTGTAGAGTATTACTAGCTTCATCGGGCCTTAAAAATTCATTAGGGTACAGCATACAGTGTTGTTGTAGAAAATTCGTAAGGGTACCCTTTATTTTGTGGCCGTCAATGTGGCGTAACCCCCCAACACTGAACGCGAATTTGCAATTTTAACGCAGTTTGCTCCAGTAACGTGCTTTACAAACTTATTACGTGGACACCCCGCGAGATGGAATCTTTCTTAATGTCCCAAGCCTCTCTTGACTGCGGTAATGAACTCAGCAAGACGCTCGAATTGCATTTAAAATTGTATAACTGTCTGATTCAATGAAACACTTTTGGAATTTTCCTGCGAAACAGAGCTTCTAAAGTGGCGAATAGTAGTGCGAGAATCGCGACAAACTTGGTGGGAGTAAATAATGACAATCGCGAATAAGCTTTAGTTAATTGTGCCTTAAATTTTGTTGACTCATCGATTCGTTTCTTCGCTGAATATTTCCGTAGACATTCTCTACAAATATACAGTTGGAGTCTCCGGGAGTACCAGAGAGTTTCGATGACGTTATTAACTTATAGTGGGTTCGCCAAGGACCTCGAATCTTGCGTGGCGCCATAGCGAATTTTAACCTTGCCACGAATGGCGAGGAACGATCCGCACGTCGCGCGTGACTCAAGAGCGCATCTATATTCGGTGCGAGGATGGCAAAAGTGCATCAGGCCGAAGCGAGGCTCGCCAAAGTGTGCTGTAGCCAATCAATCCGCTAAACGCACGTATTTATCCGCGCCCGTCGTCCAGACGACGTGGACGTAGTTGTTACGCTTTGAGATAAATTTGCCCCGTGTCTGGTTAATCTGATCCACCGAACCGACGGTGTTCGACTGGAAAGCCATTCCGAGGCGACCTGTCGTTCAGCCACTGCGACCTTTGCACTATTATTTCGTCACTTTGCACCCGGTTTCTTCGTCACGAAAACACGATACCAGATACCGTTCCAATTTCCATCACTAGGTGGTGTACGTAGCCTGTATTTATGATTATATTCGCGTAATTCGTATAAATTTTTAACGCGTTGGCTCTTCAGTGTGTGAGATTCTGAGTAATCAAGAGACGATATCTCTACGGAAAATAATAAAATGCACGGTATAGCTTCTACGAAGTCTGATATACTTTTTTTTACCAGCGGAACAACATACTTGCTCGCCGGATAAAATTAAAAGGAGCATACTTCCTTTATCGGGAGGTTAAAGTTCTCTCTTCTCAAAGCTTCGGAAACATTTTAGAGACAAAAGTTTTATTAATTCTCGTGAATAACGTCAAAGCCCATGCACGAACGAAGATGGTAACGAGAAATTCTTGAAAAATATTTCCGTCTATCGTTATCTTTGAAATTATGCAAATCCTTACGAATACGGGCACAAAACTATTTTCCTCTTGAATTTTGCAGCGTGTGCATGAATAAGATTCGCTAGTGAATTAATGCGATAATTTCATTTTTAAGGGGGATGAAATCCATCTGCTTTTTAGCAGTATCAAACTGTATAAATTTTCATCGGATTTCGCGTTGGATGCTACGCGAATATTCCTTATGAATGATCAGATTTCGTTCGCGTAATTCTACAGCCTTCGACCGGTATTGTCCATTTCGATAATTAATAAATATTTTGAGAACGATACAACAGGATCTCTGGTATACAAAACACGTGCAATTTATATAATGAATTGTCATAACGAATAGGGGATTCAACGAAGTGCTTAAAATAATATGGGAATCACGTTTGCATGATATGAAAGAATATTTCAAAGGAATTGATACGATTCTGGTAAAACAAATTGAATTACAAAGGAGTCTTTTATTATGCTCTATGTCGTACTTTGTAAGACTCAACATTTGACGAAGTCACCATTTTTGGCATGAAGAGCAGAAGAAATCTTTAACTGTACATTTTTTCTTAATGTTCTCTATTGATTATGGTATCCTTTCTTCGTTAATTTAATTCTCCATCTCCCACTCATATTTCAAAAGGTGCATTACTTTTGCAGACTTTTGTTTTCATTATTCCGATGAATATCAGCAAATACAGACTGAAGCATTAATTAATTTTTTACCGATGCAACGTTTGTATTTTCTTATTCGCAGTCCTGAATGTATCAAATTACTTGGAAGATATTGGATTTGCTCAGCGATAAAGTTATACGATGTAATGCATGAATCAGTCGCTAGTGAATTTCTGGCGAATTATTTAAATAAACAAGCCAACGTCGACCGGATCGAGGATATGTCGCACAAAGTGACAGACACAGACGCAGCATGTGTCAGAAGTGTCTAGTGGTCTCCAAGGGGTTTCGATCAAACGATCAACTAATAACCTGCCCGTGGCTCTACCTTTCCAGAGACCTGCGCCAGTCCCTCTGACTCCTCGCTATTGGGAACGTACTCGGTTTCAGGATAATCCCAGCTGCATTACCTTGATGAGCTCCGGACTCCATCTTCGAGCTCAAGAAATGCTCACTGTTCGTCTAACCTCACCGTAGCCGTCCGACGCGCGGTTTTGGAAACACATATTAATGCGTGCCCCATTATTCGCGTTCATGGAAGCGTGCTCGGAACTGGCGAAGGTGAAGGCGAACCTTTCACGCAATCTTCTTCGCGTGTCTGCTTCGCGAGGCGACTCAACGATTAAATTAAATTCAGCTGTCAACAGTTTGTATCTATCGAGAATGAAAACGAAAATGCAACTCCTATGTAACTGTGACTGTCTTATAGCCACAATCGAAGCGATAAGTGATAAATAGAAATAACGAGCTATCAACGAGCCGGTTTTAATAAAATTTTCTACCGATTTGAATTCCGCGCACGAACGGGGCGGAAAAGCGCTGGTAATAGTATTTTGCTTTGAATTAAGGAGTACTCTGGATTTGTTTGTATCGCGTTCGTTTGGGTGCACGTATACATCAAGAGAAACGTGACGGCGAAGCGGAAGAGGGTGGCAGGGGCAACGTTGCATCGCGAGACAAGCACGACGTCTCAGGGGAGCCCGCTGTTTGGATGAGGAACGATGGAGAAAGAGAAACGGCGAAGGCAACACAACAGGGCCGACCTCGCCGACCTGACAGAGCTAATTTATCCTATATTGCTACTTAGCGAATCTACTGAGATTTCAGTATCCCGAGGAACAGGACGAATCGACTTCCGGTCAGGCAACGCCTCCTGGGGATGGGATTTCACGGAAATTGCCCTCGGTCTGAACAACAACGGTTAATCGATTCATTAGACGGAGAACGTATATGGTGGTCGTAGTCCGTCACTTTTTATCGATTAATCGAGTGAACCGATCATTCTATTGCATTATTGGGGGTTACAAAGCTTATCGACTTCGGGGGATGCGTGCGTTTAAAAGTTTCAAAGCCAGGCTAATGTTTGACATTTTCTCCCGTGGGAATGGCATAGTCTCTATCGTTATACTTTGAGAATAATTTGGATGCTCGTGCGTTAGAAAATGTTTATGAACACCCAAGATATGACTGTCGATGTCATTTGTTGCGCAAAGTGTACCTGGTGGGACATGAAAGGTATACTGGCCTACACACTACTCAAACTAGTTGAAACATTCGCGTTTGGACATTATTGTCACTACCAACCCCAATTACCAATTGATCAATTTGAATGGCGAATTGCACCTAAAGAGACGTTTATTGACCAAGGAAACCGGTGGTTAGTGTTTCAGTTGCGAATTGCATTGACTGGAAAGGAATAGAAGTGTTGTGTACACGTATCTGTTCATAAGAACTACGGGAATTACGCGCTATGTCGAGGACGTAGGACGACCCGTTATCTCCAAGGTACACGTCAACAAGATTCGACGAGCATAGTTCTTTTTTTTCCAGAAGCAGCGAATGACGAAAGAACGTCCGCGAAACGCTTAAGCCGTCGACTTCGAGCTAAAGCCACGTGAAAGTTTGTCCGTGGTCAAACTTTGATCCCACAAGACGCGTCTGGTGGACCGCGAGCCTTCTAATCTTGGCGAAACAGTGCCCCACCCCCAGAGCGAGAGAGAGATCGTAAAAGAGAGCAAGCGCGCGACAGAGAAGAAACGCTCGGGCGTACGGAGAAGCGTTAGGCGGACGAGCTCACCTTAGTTGCTCGACTAAATCTCTCTCTAAGCGGGCTAAGCAGGCTCCAGTGGCAATTCGTAACAACTATTAGCGAACCGACATTCATCTCGTTTAACTCGAGTTAGCGCCCAGAACGCGTAAACCAGGTGCAGAGGCTGCGTTAGCAAGCTGCCGTTGCTTAATGCGCGCGTTGGCAACGAGAATCGCCTCGCTAATTTATACGTAGCGATGCGGCCTATTCGCACCGGCGACACCATTAATCAATATCGTTCATTAAATCGATGGAACGGACCCCGTGCGGCGCGATCCGTAGCAAAACAGCCTGTTTAGGTCTACCTGGCCCTCGCTTATCACCGTCTGCGCACGCGCTAAGCAGAAATAATTAAACCGCTGCGCCGGATACGATGATATTTGGCCCAGTTGATTCGCTGCCAATACGCTCTTAATCCCGACACGGCGCGACGCGAACGAAACTAGCTCGCGATATCCGAATTCCTTTGGGAACTTCGCGCCATCATGCCTTGCTAGAGCCAGAGATTAATTGGACTCCAGTCGTGGGACTTTAATGCTTTTGTGACGATGTTCGACAATGGCCAGTGCTTTCTGTGCTACAGGATTGTCTATACAGGATTGAAAGGGTGATATAGATAGAAATAGAATTCTATTTTATCGGATTCTATTTTTATTACTATTATTTTCTATTACACAAGAAAGATATGTAACTATTAGAATACTGCCCACCATGTTCCCTCAGACTCTTGTTCATTCAGTCCACCGTGAACATCCGATGCAACGCGCAGCTTCGCTTTTTCCGCCGACCACTCGCGGGAATAAAGAAAAGGGAGAAATAGCGACAGAGAACGCCGAACAGGAAAGCTAATTTTGCCCCGAATGCTTTGCATTAGCGGACAAGGTATCAAAGGCCGCTAATGTATCGCGGCGCGCGCTCGCATAAGCATTACGGAGCTACAGATTTCTGCACGCTGGACATGTCCGCGACGTATTATGTTATTATCCAAGTTAACGAGCGTGAAACGGTCAAAAGCGGTCGGGGAACACCTGGAGAACCTGCTGCTCGAATCCCAGCTACTAGTTGCCGGGGTTAGGGGGAAGATAAGCTCGTTAGCGAGTAAGCGGGGTGCTGCGTTCAACAGACAAACTGGGTAAAGTAAACGAATAAACGTCAAACGACTTTTCACACATTAAGCAGCCAGGGACACGATTCGCGATACCTGTATCAAACATAAACGCGAACGAAGGAGGGCAGAAACACTGTTTCGTGGTCTGTGTCTCGTCCGCGGAACGAATTATTCGTTTGAGACATGGCGAGGGACTTGATAAGGTTTCAAATGCGACTGTGACGATGCTTTTGATTGAATTTAATTATTCTTGATAATGGTAATTTTGCTTACGTTGTATTTTGTCTCAGGTTATATTTTAGAATGTCTTTCTCCCAAAAGCGTGAGCGGAATGGTTAGAAAACGTGTATATGGACGTGTGTATGTATATCTGATAGCCTGTGTCTGCCATACACGATTTCTGGAGTGATTTATTGGAACATCGTGATATTTGGTACGGTGAAAATATACACGTGTTGCATTGACGTATTTTATTTTAAATTTCAATCGAACTCGCTGAAATAACAATTGATTATTTAAATCTGGTCTTGTAACATAGTAATAAACTTCGCTTCATTGTAAAGTACAAGCTGTCAGGTAAACGTCGCGTGTTTCTAGGTCAAAGGAGAGCCACATCAGATTGATTAAGATTGACGTTGTTTCTTATCTGCCCTCGTATATCATATATTTACGGTTCAACGTGACGTGTAAGATTGCGCGAAATTATACCATTCATACACTCGCTCTACAAAGTGGATTCGAATGCATATCATTTTAAAATGGCTACGATGAAGCACGAGCATTATGAATTCGAAAACACAAGGTATATTTTTCTTTGCTACAGTATGCGTGCAAGATAAAATGCTAAAAGGGCGGGAATTCTCCTTTGGAAATAAAGAATATCATTATTTGTGAAGAATGATCCATCTAATCATTTATTATAATGATTAATGAGACCCTATAAGGACGCAATAAAAAGTTAAATAAAGGTAGAAGTTTTTCAGTACCACGTAAAACAAACATTTGTCACTGGCCTTAGAGTATAACATGAAAAAAAAACAGGAATAAAAAGTAACACAGAAGTCTTGATGCTATCCAAAAAACTTTTTAGAATGATAAGACTCATGGACTCCATATTCAAAAAACACACGTGAAACGTTGACGAGTATCAACGAAAACTAAAGTTTTTAAAGGCCACGGAATGACTTTTAAATCTCAAGTGATTAACTGCGCTATCTTCGCTCTGAAAAGCATATAGATGTTTTGGTTATCGTTGCAACAAACTCCTTTTGTTAAAAAACGACCTACTAATACAGATTTACGAAAGATCTCGATGCGCTAAGTTCCACTACAAGAAAATACTAAGTGACCCTAGCCTGTTATCACGCGGGTGCTAGATAGCGTAGACCTGCTGATTAAATGACGCAAGAATACTTTACCAGTATTATCGCCCTTAAAGCTGGACATTTAGCAAAGCTTTCCCCAGTTTATGGACTATCTCCTTTACCATCTCCGTTTCAACCACGTTTTGCCTTTCAAACAATTTTAGATACCAACCATTACAAACCTGTAAACCGAATCTAATACTAAGAGTACAGATTTATAGTGTAAGCGAGCATTTCGACGAATGCAGAATAACTGTAGAATAATTAAAGAGAAAATGAAACCACGACCCCTTCCTAATGAAGTAGCTCACGATTCAAAAATTAAGATAGCTGGGAGCCTATACTTATTGTTCTCCCGTAATCGAAAAATAGTCGAAAAGTAGAGAATGCCCGCGACAGCCACAATACCGTGTGCCCGGAGCATAGTCGTTCCAACTTTCCGCTTCAGAAGGCGGAAGCCGAACTCCATCCAAGTGCTTGTAATTGGTCGGTATTTTCCACCCCCTGCGCGGCACCGTACACACGGTGGCCCAATTTAATATAACTTATGCATATTCAATAGTTTCTCTGCGGCGCGGTGTCGTCGGGACCGGAAGGGGTTATGCACTCCTGCACGACGGGGTTCGAGGGATGCACCGGAAGGACAAAAGCTGGTCCTGCTCGGCAATTTCCTCCGACTCCGTGGAAAGTTCCAGCCTCGCGAAGTTTCTCAGCGGATGACGATTGCACCAGCGACTTACCGCGATCTGTCGTCAGGCAGACTTCATCAGGAACTTGCCAGACCCCCGTGACATTAACTTACGCGTCACGTGGAACGCATCAGTCCTGTGCGCGACACGGATCGCACAGTTGGCCAAAATAAACAAAAATTGTGAGAGGACTCGAAACACAACACCCCCGGGGCGATTTCTTGGAATATTCACGCGTAACGCGATAATTTAAAACGAAGTTTTAAGAACGTCTTCGTTTAAGGTTCCAGAATAGAAATTTCGACGAAACACTTTCTTTTAGGGTCACATAGTAAAAATTTAAAAGGTACGTCGTCCCTTGAGGTTCTAGAGTAGTAATTCCTAACGAACGTCTTCTTTTAAGCTACCAGAATAGTAATTTCGACAGAACGTCTTCTTTTGGTATCCCCGAATAGAAATTTCGGAGGAACGTCTTCTCGTAAGGTACCAGAGTGAAGACGTCCGAAAAAACGTCTGCTCTCAAGTTTCCAGAGCAGAGATTTCTAAAGAACGTCTTCTCTTAAGGACGATCCCCTTGAAACTGAATTTTTAGCGTGGCGCGTTGCAAGCCTCGGCAGTCAGCACAAGTCGAGGACGAAAGGGAAACATCGTTTCGGTTCTTCGGAGAGGGTATCATCGACTTTCGGGCGTAGACTTTCGGACAGAGGAATAATATTCCGCGGTGCGCGCGAACCCAGCCGTGAGTCCAAGCGAGAGGGTGAGCGAGGACGAAGACGAGAGGCGTTCGGTAACTTTTCCCTTTATCCGCTCATCCCGACCTCGTCTGCCGGGACCCGACAATGAATGGATGTCAAAAACGCAGCAATTAATTCAGCCCCGTGGGGAACAAAGGCGTAAGAATACCGTCGGTTGTCGTGGTACTCGAGAGAAGTTCTTCCTCAACTAGGGACTCCGCGAAGAAGGATAGAAGCATGGAGAGACCGCGGAAAGAAGAAAGGAGATAACTGGCAGTGAGGTAGCAACGAACGGGAGGGCACAATGGTTGGATCATCCAACTTTACTTTGCTTATTGTAATTCAATTTCACGGGGGCGACTGTCTGTTCCTCTGTCTGTTTACGTCTCTCTCGGTCGCTCCCTCTCTTTTTCTCCCTTCGTTTCTTGCCAAGAGTTCCCCGTTTCCGTCTTCGTCGCTCTTTTTCTCGCAGGTCTGTATAATTTTCGTCAGACTGCGCCGGGAACCTTTATCGACCGAAAATCCAAAGGGGTGGACTTGACAACTGTTTAACATCTTCACTTACAATTCTGATTTCGCGGGAGACGTCGCGATCCTTGTAGCGCCGGGAAATTATTCGAGGCTCGCGTATCGAGAAATCCGCTTTGCGAAAGTACCTTGCAGGATTGTAACTTTTCGATATCTTCTACGTTTTTCACCGACCCTGCCCGGGAAGAATCCTACTTACAATCTTCGAGAGGGAATCAGGAATCATCATATGATTCCTTCGGTTGTACCGTCAGCTGGGACTTTGGTTTGGCTCTAGTCGACAGGAATACGCGACAGTTGTACTTTTCCTATTTGAATTTTAAACCAATGTAAAACTAATCCATTCGAGATTGTTGACTTAGTAGGTTTAATCCTCGATAGCATTGGTCAGTTATAATTCTTAAAAAGAATTGTAATCATGAACGTTATTTATGATAACGCTTCGAGTTAAGACAAGCCTTCTTCCTGTATAGAGTTTTCTTGTAGATGGTTGCCGTCCTTTATAATGCTTTAGCCCCTCGTCCAATCTTAGGATACTATTTTCACTACCATATCACATCCCACTTTTCAAGAATGTCTTCATACGTTTGTAGAAACTCGTGAAAGAATCGCGTGCAGTCACAGCCAGTTCCATGCAAAACACAGGTAAGAGGGTCTCGCGTGGTATCATGAAGCAGGTAGGGTAAACATCGGTAACAGCCGGGGTGGTAAAGGGTAAAGAGGTTGCATTCGAAAGCAATATCTTGCACCAAATTGTGCGAGGCACGAGGCATCCCTTCCTCGTTCCCGGTTCGCCAACTGGGCTTCGTCTGGATGGGTTCGCAGCGATGCCACGGCAAACACGTGAATGTTGACTCAGCCAGCTATCAGACTCGCTACGGGCGCGCCTTATTCGAGCTGACTAAACATGCCAACTTAGATTGCCATAACACTGCGCGATGTATGTGTCCTCGGAATCTTCTACTTCCACCTGCCTCGACGTCTGTGAGCCGTTTCATCCAGTCATCCGTTTCCGAGCTCTTCGAGCGATGTCTTTAATTGCCTCCTATCCCCCTCAAATTATTGCAAACGTAGCGACTGTTCAGGGGAAAATCGTCTTACATCCCTTGATACGAGCTGGGTTTTAACAATAAGTGTCTATCCGTGAGAGAGATTATTTGGTAATGAGGAGGAGCTGTCTCTGTTTAAGACGAACTACACTCGACGGTAAGGCTTTATTGGGAGAAAGGTATGCCATCCACTGGTTAGGGTTGTAATCTGCTAGCGGAACCTGGTGAATCAGTGACGGCTAGCAGACTCGAGACTTGATGTACTGTAATTTTTAATGCGTCGTAAAAACACCAGTCACCAGACGGAAATTGTTCTCGAGAGACAAGGTGTGCTCTTCGGACATTATCTTCGAACACGGCTTCTAATCGTGAAGCAAGGTGAACCAGTTTCGCCGTTAGTGGCCTTCGTCCGTCATCAGAATTTAAAATGCGTTTATTGGATCAGGAAGCGTCGCTCGACGCCGCTCCCATAGACTTAAATGAGGAATGAAAGCCTTTAATGGCCACCGCTCCGAAACACCTCGGCGTCGGGCGATTCCTGCCGTGTCATTGGATTTTAGAGCGGGCACGTCCTACTTCAGGCTGACATTGATTCATCTCCGTGTTCTTATCAAGCTACGCCGTTTTGACTAAATTCAACGCGACCGATTATCGTGGACGGGCACGGTTGGCTGGCCTTCAGGAACGGTCGCATTATGTAAACAAAGACTAGACACCGCCATGTCCAGATAGGTATCACGTACGACGTTCTATCAGAAATTACACGTGCACGTGACCATCCTGAGGATCCAAACCGTTTGGTGACGGATGCTCCAACGGAGCGTGACGGTTTTTGAGTTCCCCGGAACTCCATCACGCTCTTTGCTAATCTCTCTATCCGTGCAAGTGCATTGTGCGCTCGGTTGGTCACGATTCAAGCTATCTGCGTTACACTTCAATCAACATCGAAACCAATCTGTGCATTTGACTAGGGAGGAGCCCTTTCGTGCCGATAGTGGCGACGATGGTATCCTTACACGTTCTGCTTCCTTTTGAACGACGATGGTTCATGCTCAACCATCTGTTATAGCAGACCCGCCGCAAAGCACGTGTGCCGAACGCGTTGAATAGTTTCGGAACCAATTTCATTACCGTTCTTGACGTTAGCAAACAGACCTTTTTGCTTGGAAGTTTCCTACGTTTTAGAGGTCAGACGATAGGGTGGGATATATTGCTTCGAGTAATTTGAAGATCTCTGGGGATAGTCTATGAACCACTTGCCTACATCTCCTAATATTTCCACCCCTTAAGCTTGACACACAGAGATGCCTGCTGTCTACAATGTTTGCTCACAGTGTGCCGGTTTGCTCCGCTGCCCTTTTTCCTTGACACAGAAACAACTCTTTCTCTCCCATTCTCCCCTTTCGTCGTGACAATGCTCACACGAGTATACGAGTTCGAACAACCTGACGCAAGAAATTCCGTGCCCCTTGATGAACCCGATCGTTATCTCAGATTTACCCTATTCTTGCGATGGCTAAGCATCGTGACAAGTTCTGGCCTCGATCGATCTGGAAAATGGAGGAACAGCAGCGTGTGCGCATACGTGTGACCGATGCGCTCGGTTATGATCGACAGAGGGTGACTGTAAGTGCGCGATATAAGATCGTCGTACGGTTAGTCGTAAAACCGACGGACACGATGGAACGTGCCCCCGCTTTATTATCTGGTTTACTGCTTTAATATAATAAAACTCGAGCCGCGGGGACTGACGCGTCGCCCGCGGAAATCCTGGCTTTATCAGCTCGACTTAGCCTTGAAATCGCAAACACGAGAACTCCCTGGAAGACTCAAACTCCCGCGACAATTCGCTACTTCTGTTTGACTTCGGAATACGTGGTTGGATTCGGAATGGGAGCAGTGGCATTTTTTAGAATAAGGATATCGAGCGTAAATCGTAGAATAACCCTCTATTCTCACGGATTTTGACTCTAACGCGACGTCAAAGGTGCCCTAGAATCACATCTGACGTTTCACACGGGCTGCCCTTGTCGTGCGAGTTCGCGCGAAATCCCAGACAGTTAATTGCGGTGTCCCGCAGACAAAATGCGTTTCCAGCTTCTGTAGCCGACATCACGCAACGAGCAGTTTCATGCCAGAGGATAGTCGTCCGGCGATAGTCCATCAAACGCTTCCGCTTTCATCAGCCGGAGGGTTCCTCCTGCCACTGGTCTTTGGCACAGCCTTTATCCTATCATTTTACAGTGAAGCGTACGACAAACAAAAATTAAGTTAAAGTAGAACTATGTTTTATCGTTGATACATTTAATCAGGAAGGGAATTGGGTTCTTGCAAGCAATATATGTTAAGAAAACTAAGAAAAGGCTATGCCAAGCAACTAATCCGAACCATCCTCCAGTAATTACATCAGAAACAAGAACTAGGTCAAAACTCATACCGCGATACAATTTTATTAAAACCACAGGTACCTTCGTACCTTTAAATAACAATATAACCATACATGTCGCGTTTGCTGGACTTCCATTTAAACCGACAGCGCTTTAAAAATAAAACGAACGAAAAGTATGCAATAAATTCTCATGCATATTAATTTCTTCGCGCCGAATCACGTATCGCCCAGCGAAACAATTCGAATTTCAAAAGTCAACCTCCTGCGACGTGATTCCATCGACGATTCCGAACCATACACGCGTGTTCCCGTTCTCGTAATTGCCATCGAGCAACCGAAACGAAGACGCCGTCCCCGAGGATTTACACGACGCGACGCAGACCATGAATTTCTGCGTAACCAACGAGATTCTCCCGTGTGTTGTCCATCGAGCTCACTGCAGGCATCGCGTTTCGAAGTCGCCCGACGGCAATTCCCGATTGAGTCGTGGCGCCGCGCGAATTACATTACCTTCTTGTACATTAGAGATACGCGTCGCGGCGCGGAAAGAAGGACGGCGCGTTGCTGGGAACAACACGGCCGATTCTTGTTCATGGGAATAGCGGGGGGAAGGGTGGGTTGGATTACGTATTCATTCGTGATTTCGTTTGCTCGGGCTACCGGAGGCTGGCGGGAATCGGGTGCGCAAACGTACGGAAGTAAGATTCCGATTCCGAGGCATTAATTGTGCGGAGCCCTTGTATTTCCCTGTGGACTACGTAGACAGAGGTGCCTTCCGCTACCAATCTCGAGGAGTTTCGGTTTCAGACCGATAGAAGTGGAAAGAGGGAAACGGAGACGGCAACTGGGAGCGGATCGGAGAGCAAAGAGGGGGTTCGAGCACTCGCATGCAAGGAGCGTAATACAACGTAGGCCGCGGAGGTCTTGCGCTAGGTGGGGAACTAGACGGGGTAATAGAATGTGCATGTAATAACCGAAGGAAATATACACCGCGCGGCCTCTCGAAAGAAGGAAGGAAGAAATAACGGAGGAAGCCGACTGCGGGAGAAGAAATTCTTCCCTTCTCCTCCGTCGCGTCTCGGAGTTTCGCCCTCGTTCTTTCCAGGGGCGCGAACGTTCTCTCGCGGATTTCGAGGGTTTATTTGCCGGAACGCGTTCGCCTTTGTCTTATTCCGAGGCAGACACGCGTCTGACGAATTGTAATGAGATTCTTTATATGCGAAAAGTGGGTTGTATTCGGTGTATGGAATAATACTCGAAGCCAGGACGGATAGCGGGAATGTTTCAAAGGCGCTTTATCTACGAAAGTTACCAGGAAGATGCTGAAGGTGTGCCACGTACGTCTTATGTTTTCTTCCCACGTTTCGCTCGATCAATGTTCGACACTTTTTTAGTAATATTGAGTCTTTAAACTAATTTGTTAGTATTCATAGATGAAACGATGATTAAAAGAACAGGATTAATGAAACACGAAACCATGCTAATGCTCCAATCTATGAAATCTAAAATTGATATGGTAAACCTGAGATTCGTACGATACCTTCGTACCCGTTCGCATTCGAAGATTAACACTCTCGCAAAACGTTAAATAACATTTCAGCCATACCTTCGAATCTATTGCAACAACGGAGACGGAAGCAAAAACGGCGTCAGGTAGACAAAGAGCGATCCAAACGGGTAAGAAGGAATCGCTGATTTATGGGCAGCCAATGTATAATTTGCAAGTCAAATGCATGAATAAAACAACGTGGAACGATATCGATGAAACACGGACCGCCCGAATATGAAAAAATGATCGATGGCTCGTCAAAAATTTCTACGCGTATCGCGTAGAATTCCAGAGGCGCCACGTCGTTCGTCCAATCGCCGTCCCGTTCTATTCCGTTCCCGTTTCCGTTTTCGCCCTGTGCGTCGGCCACGCCGCCTCGCCTGGCAACGAATTAAGCTGCTTTATAAAAATGTAAAAGGCTTCACGAGCGAGCCGTTTCCCAGGTAGAAACTGGTGGATCGTGGGGTAGAAACGAGCCAGTGGAAGCGGTGGAAGCAGGGGGTGGACCGAACCGGGGTGGTTCGACTAGCGCCTGCGAAGCTGGGGAATCGCAAATGCGATTGGGAGCTTCATTGTTTCTAAGAGAAGGAAAGAACGCGCGAGACTTGGGAGAGAGTTTTAGTCGAATGGATCGGTGGAAAGCAACGATGATTAGGCGTTTTCGTCGAGAGTTATATAGTTTTACCAATTCTAGAACGAGCGAGGGGATCGTATTAATAATAATCAGTTTTACCGTTTCTGGTTGTCAAACGTTTGTCCCGAATTGATTGGACGTCGTTTAGATGCGTATCGTGATACACGAGCGTGATTGTCGGCGCGATTAGGGTCGTTCTTGGAGCAACGATCTATCATCTTGTGCCTGATGAACGTTTGCGACAGGGGAAAGTTAAGCTGTACCTATCGAAGTGTGGAACTGTGTATTTCTTTTTGGCAGATGGAGCCCAAATGATGCATTTATGCATTTGAATTATGCATTTCTCTGGGTACATATTGTTTGAAGAAGCAGAGTGCGTCCTAAAATTCGTACGAGACACCTCGGGTGGTCCAAGGAGGAAGCCCAGAGGCGGAAGGGACGACGGGGTGGCACTCGCCGGTCGAGGCGCGAATGCGGGAATGATAAATCGCGGCCAGTTAGGTACGTTAGCTACATACGGCGGCGCAAGGCGAGAATTATTATTGGAGAATTTATTTCACGGGCGAGGAATTATTGCCGCCATTATGTCAGCGAGCGAACACGTGTTTTAACTGGTCCCCCAGGTTAGCTGGTCGCCCGTGCGAAGCCGAACGAGCCTTCGCCACGCTTCACGGCCATAATGGTCATTCCTTTGAAAACCTCGAGAACGACTGCCCTCTGGACCAGTCGCTCTGGACTGGAATAGACGCGGTGTTGAAGGGATCTTTTTATCAAACCTACATTTTGCATATACAGTCAGTTCCATAATTATTCGTACAGGATCGTAAAGGATCCAAGACGTTATTCAATACAAGTAAAAAATCACGGCTCCATTTTTCGATGAAATCCGTATTCTTCCAATCCACCCTGATGCAGCTGCACAGGTTCCGCAAACATAAGAGGGGCTGCAAATTGCTTCGGTCGTTGTATCGATTACGAAGCTTCTTCGAAATTAGATTGGTCTCGATCGAGGCGTGGTCCTCCTTCGGTTACGAATCGCGCGACCGACGAGAGGCTCGCGTTGTTCGCTCGCCGAGCGAGGTAATTCCTCGCGTCGCGCGCGCGCACCCGGGACGAGCGAATTAATCGCAAACGAATTTATCTTTGACGCTCCGGGTTAAACTAAAACGCCCAGATATTACGGGGAAGTAAGCTCGTTAGAGGGTTTACAGCATCACCGGTGCCTCGACCGCCCCCCCGCCCCTCCTGTATTTCTCGCGTAGGTGGTAGTAGCTTGCGGTCTGGTAACCGCAGTCTCTACTGCGCTGTCGGTTGCGGATACCTCAGCCTCGTGTGCAACCTCGCGTCTGTTTTGTGCAAAGGGCTTTCAAAAACCGCGACTGCCGAGCCGTACCGACTCCCCCAAGAACAGACGCCAGCGGTACGACATGCCAGAGGCCCCTCTAAAGCACCGTCGAATACACTTTGACGGGCACGCGTTTTCGATTAAGCTTGAAATCTACTCTTTAGCCATCCCTCTACGCTAATCTGCCACGTTGATGGAACCTACGATACCTACGATTTCAGGTCGCTCGTCGTTGCGTGCACGCGACTATTACCGTCATTTTTTTAAGGTTGTTACACGGGTTGGAAAAATACTCGTCGTTTTTTGGATATGATAATATATGGTTCCAAGAATCATTCCTCCCTTTAATCAAGAGATCCTAAGGGCTGGAAAGACCACTGCTGCCTTATACCCTTTCGAAGAACCCTTTGCATTCATCGATGTTAGTCGCCTATCGTGCAACCCCAGCCGGATAGAAATATAGAGATTTTCGGAATTGGATCGGGGAGAGTGACTATGAATTCGATTATCGGGAAGCACGTGTATTTGTGCACCTTCGCCCCCAATCCCTTTTCGCTGCTTGGCCCGACTAATCAGTAATTAGAATCGGTGGATATACGTGCGTCTATCCCTTCGTGGCAGACCTTCCGCTCCACGTGCAGCCCTCCCCGTAGACCCTCTTCTAGACTGCTGATTAATATTAACCACGTTAGTCGCGCTGTTGTGATTAATATGACGTATCGATCGACGTTATCTAAGTGAATAATTAATTCGAGATTGTACATGCAGTCGGCGCGCGCGTATAGTCGTTACGCAAGGGGCACGTTTCCGTATCGTCTTGAATACACGTGTGTCTGCTTGACACACTGAGTGATTCGAATTTGGCGTCGCGGAAATTTCGCTGTGATTATTATTGCGACGGCGTGTAACGCGCGCAGCGAGTTCCATTGTTATTAGGTGGAAGCACGAAAAACGGGATATGAAATACGCTGAGTTAGTCACGGAGAATGTTTTTTTCCTTGTACTTTCATGGCTAATTCTTCGTACTTTTTGGGACTGATTGATAGTCACGATAAATTGATATCATAGATGAGTGTTGCTTTGGAAGAAGAAGTTTCGAACAAGAATTTTTGTGGGAAAGCTTGAACATCTTCCAGAGTGGCCACTATTGTATTTATAGTTAAACCTGATGATAAATACAGCACGAATTGTGATAAATTCCAATCGCACGTTACTCAAACATTCGCATACATGCTTCGTAAATACACTCCTGCTCTTAATCTTAAATAATGTCATTGAAAAGCAATTTAAATTTCCTCAAAATATCACTGTATTTACAAACGCAATAAATCGGCACCGTTCGCGATTAATTCGGTTTCAATCAGTGGGATAAAGTTTGCATTAGCACGATGATGCATACAGGATAGTTTGAACGAGCTGTTGGAAGAACTAAAACACGTGGATACGAAGCTTTAATTGAACTGCGTCGGCCGATCGATCTGTCAGGACTGTCCTTCCTATCCGAATCAGACCACACGCATATATCAACTAAATTATATAGTTGCAACGTGCACGGGAAACTATGTTTAACGGGACGCCATTAAAAGCATTGCAGGAGCTAAAAACGGGTAACACGTGAAGCGAATCAGGGTTTCTCAAACTGTGCTTTCTAATACATAGTATCAATAACAAAAGAATACCTTTGGATATTGTAGTTCTCAAACTCGTATATGAATCGTTCACTGCACAACTCCACTTTTTGAACAATCTTAAATTTTTTACACCAACGAAATAACTACACGACGGGTTTATCATATTCCGATTCACAGATTCGCTTCGAAAGGAAGTCTGGCATTTCTTCGAAAAATTTCCCTCACCGTGGATTTCCAGTTTTTTTCTCACCTCAGACGTCCAATTCGATTTCGCGCGCTCGAGTGGGGGAACTCTCCACGACCCTGCAGGAATTCATCGACAATAGATAAACGGAAATCCCCAGGTTCGGTCGCGCGAGGTGAAAAATATCTCCGACGATGTCTCGACTTTTCCCTGGCCCCTTGCTCGCGATACGCTCGGCCCGGGTACCGTTGTATTCGCGTACAACGGAAAATTGGCCGTAGAATATTTACGAGGCGGTCTCACCTCCTCTCGGCTTCGAACATCGCTGCCACCAATACCACTGAAGTCGACTGCCGAGTCGAGCTAGACAGCACCTTTTGTGACCGTCGTGGAGACGAAACGGTGCGCGTCGCAGGTGTGCGCGTGTATGGGTGTCGGTGTGCGGGTCTCGCACTCAGATTCAAGATTCTATACGACCGCTACGGGGATGCACGAAGATAGCGGGTCGAACAAAAGAAGGACTCTCCTCTTTTACACATCCAGGCGGGCGCGAACATCCAACCATCCACACACACGGTCGTCGTTTGCTGTAGCAAAAGGGGAAAAGTGGCTGGGGCTCGGGGCAGGGGATGAAACGCGAGGGCGAAGAGGGCGGCGAAGAACTGAAGTTGCCGGGCAAGGAACGCAATCGAGTGGGATTAAACCTTCTCGATTGCTTCCAACTTCACGCGAGCTCTTTCGCCCTCTCCCTGTCTCGTTCCTCTGCTACCTTCGTTCGACCCTCTGTCTTCTCTATTTCTCGCCCGACCAACCCCACCCTCCACCCACGTTGGTTCCCCCATTGCGGTGAAAAGACGTTTGATAGTACGGCGAAGGAGGGGATCGAGTCAATTCGAGTCGATTCTATCCTTCGAGCTCTCCTCGGGTTAATTGGACATTTTTTATTGTCAATTTGTGATTGAGATCGCGGCAGCCTTTGTCGCGCAATCCGACGGAAGGAGAAAACCCGAAATGGCGCTTTGTCCGGCAGCTCGCATTAGGACACCCTTTGTCCCTTATCAGGCGACGGGAATGCGGTACGGTTTCTACTCGAAAGAGCCGTTTTCCTTCGATCACCGAAACGTTACGCTTCCCGTCGTCCTTGCCCGCATTCTTCTTCTTCGACTACGCCGTGACCCTCGAAGACTCGCTTCTGACCGAGTAATTCGTACTCGTAAGTAGCTAACGGATTTTATTTACCAATTCCAAGATTTCGTCGTTCTTAAAGCACAATAAATTTTGTTTTCCGTCACCGTGCAACGCTCAACCGAGGAATGCGAGTTGAGGAAGACAGAAGGAATCTACGCATCTCGAAGACTTTAGATATAGTACTAAACGATACTGGCGAGTTCTATAAATTTGCCCCTTCGTTCGAATCGTCAAACCAGACGACTAAAAAATCCTCCCACGTCTCTTCCGTGAACAATTCCGTCGAAAAGAAATAAAATCAAAAAACGAAACAGTTTAATTTTCGCAAAGCCAGACGCCGCGCGACGAAACCGCTTTTGATACTCGGCGTTCCTGCGTCGTTTCCACGGGTCCCGGCGTCGCGATGCCAAACGATTCGCGAAAAATCGTCCAGGCGATGTTTAGCTTTTCCTGGGAAAGCGAAAAAGGCGGGCACGGGCGAAACGCGGCAAAGGGATAGTATGACTGAAGAGCGACAGGATAAAGCGACAGGCGTGCGCGAGAGAAACGAGTTTCCGCTTTGCTACTTTCGTCAGTGCATCGCAAACACCGGCAAGAAAGAAAGATAGCGCTGTGAAAGGAAGAGGAACGGGCGGCGGGAGGGAGGGAGGTAGGGACTGGCTCGCTTCACAGGTCTAAATCGCGGACTCTTCTTTTTTTTTCCTACATGCTTACATGGAGAAAGCCCTGAAATATTAAGCGTGCAATTACCAGACCCATTCACCGTGATGCAACGCTGAGACACGCGTCGGTAACGCACAGAGCGAAAGAGAAGGACGCGACGCGGTGGAGAAAGAAGCGTCAGGGGGTTGGAAAAGGGGCGAGGAAGCTCTGCTGGAAGTCGACGAAAGAACAGAGGCACGCGCACATACTACGTTTCGTTTCGTTTCTCCTACCAACCTTCCCTTCTCTCTCTCTCTTTCTCTGCATGTCGATTCAATGTGATGATAAAAAGCGCGCTAGGCAAAAACTGAAAAGCTTTTCGAGACCGCCGTGCTCGGATTGAAGCGTGCGAGCGTGACGAGAGAACGCGAACCTGTGTGCCGTCACATTGTTCCGAGCTTTGTTCGCGATGCACCGCCGTCCATCGCGCGCCCCGCTATCGTTAAGTCGTCGTTAAAGCACGACGCTGTTAAGTATATTAGAGCCGGAGGTTCTCAACGGAGGTCGTATGGCCCCCTCCCTCCAATGAGGTCGCGATGTACGTTTCGAAGAATACGAGCGAAACATGTGAAATATTAAAGCAACTTTTTCGAAGGTTTGAAAAAGGTAGATTTTTTGAAATTTACTAAATTACAAAGAATATCGAAGCGAAATATTTGAAGCTTCCGTGGCTTGGTTCGTAGGTAGACTAAAGGAGACATCAGCTTATCATAAAGCAGAAAATTGATTTTTAAATGAGTTATTAAAACTTCTAGTACCACTAGTCAATTATTTTCAGCCCCCGGTAAACGAATTCTTCCATTCTTCGCTCTTCTTTGTTCTCGCGTAAACATTGCGTCGAATTAACGAATGGGGAAACCCAAGCATGTAATGTTCCCTATTAATAATGTTTCAGTACAAGCAGTCCATTAGCATCTACGTCAGAGCCTCGTTTATATCTCGATCCCGGGAGCAGCTCAGCGTCGAGAAATCATTTTTCATTACGAGTAATTGCAACTTTATCGGAATGCTCGATTCCGTGGGCGCGACTCCGCGTGCGTCAACGTTTTCGTTCCGTATGATTTATGACTCGCAGCGCGGCACAATCTTTCCAGGCGTTCGTGCGGGCTCTCCGCGGGACTAGAAATTTTTCGCTAAAGTCCCGCGACGCGGAATGCAAATTTTCGCAAAGCTCGCGCGTTCATTCGTGCCCGCGTCGCTCCCGTCTGAGATTTTAAAAGCGAGTATCCGAAATAGATCACGCTCCCGGGTACACGGCCGCCGTTTCCACAAAGAAAACAAATTACACCGCGTTTAATGGACACCTCATGAATATTCAAAAACTTCGCCGTTATACCTGTTGAGCGCCGCCTGTGCCTTCAGGCTTATATTCGTTCCCTTATTCTTTTAATCCTGCCACTCGCGTTCCGTCGCCACGATTACATCGCCTCCTCCATTGTTGTCGCTCGTAAATCTCGCTGGGACCTCTCTCTGCTCGGTGTATTTATTGAATTTGGGGTATTTATCTCCAACGCCAATGTCTCTTATGTTCTCGGTGTCTTTTGCATTGTTCTCTTTACTTTATTTTTTATTTAATTGTTTTAGGGTCGCAATTAATTTCAGGTCTCTCTAGGTTTAACGTTCACACCACTTTGTACATGTATAATTTTGTTTAGATGATCTAACGAAAGAGTAAAAAGTAACAGCTCGGAATTGCCTTATAAAATCTTTTTCAAATGAAATGAAATCATGTATGAAATATGAGTAACGAAGTTAAAGAATTCGTTCGACTATATCGTACAATTCATGTATAAATTATAGTACAGCGCACGCGACACCACGAATTATTTCAAACATACCTATAATATAAAGCTCCATGCTTCCACAACCGTCGAGGTAATGCAATACCGTGAGTGTCTCTTGACTAAATGTAAGTCGCTCGTAACTCGAGTTCCAGCTTTTAGACCCATATATACAACTTGTAATCTTGGGTGGGAAACAATGGAGTTTCTTACTCACTGTACACAACTTCTAAGAGATGGGGGAGTGAGGTATGAGTGACTTAAAGCAACACGACGTACACTAGTCACTAACACCCTAAGGGCAGATGTTATTGCTTCAAGTTTATACTGCAGAGTCTCGAAAATATAGGGAGTGTGGACTAACTAGGAGCAAACGTTACTCAGGAGTGAATCTGTGTCGATGGAAGATGTCGAATATTTGACATTTAACTACCAAAATTAATATATGTTATTTCTTCGGTGAAACCAATTCTCAGTAACGATTCTCCGCCTCGCACATTGGTACCAGTTTCGATTTCCTTACAACGCAAATCGCTACTGCGCTAGGCGAGGGGCTAACGACGTTCCCGGAACAAAAGCATAGCACGTCGAAAAATCTGGCTGTAGCGTGACGCTGGTAGCTCAACCAAGGCTCTTTTCTCTAAACCGCAGGTAGTTCTATCCACCAAGTAAAGTGTCGTTCCGAAAATAGCTGACACTCTCCTCCTTTCGTTCGACTGCTGGGAAACGATGGAAAGGCAGTACAGGGTGGTACGTGTATGCGTGAAAACCCGCGATAGAGGAGGAACGAGTACGCGGTGGGCGACGATGGAAACGTAAAAGTGGCGAGCGCACGGGCGCGTACACCCGCTTACACCTCTACGCTGATACGCGTGACGTATCCGTGTACGAAGAAGAGCAAGAGGCTGGAGCGCATCACGTATACCTATACATTATCTAGCAGCCATTTCGGTGGCATCATGGCGTGGCTCCCCGAGTTTACGGGCTGCTCCATCACGCGAGAGCTTAGCTTATCTCAATGCGACACAACATATCTGAGGCTTCCGTCTCCCGCCAGCGGAGAAACTACTGACGGTAGCGACAGGTGGCAGCCAACGTGCGACGCGCGGTCAAACGATACCCAGCCGCGGGGGACACCACGGTTTCGAAAGTTCCGTCGAAGATTAACCCGACGATTTATTTCGTTACCGAGGGACAGTATATTCGCTGACCATTTCGCTCCGGGACCTGGAGTCATTGCGACCGTTTTATGCCTTGAGATATTTGGACAACGGTTAATCGCGAGATACCGCGATAACGTTTACCGTGCGAGAGCTTTACGGACTTCTTTCTCGGTCCTGGCTCTCTTCTGCGACTTTACTTCCCGGTAATCGCGCCTGGTCCGTACTGGGGGGTCTATGTTAACAAGAGGAGGGTCAGTGGTTGATGACGACTGTAGTAAAATGGGGATGGAGAGAGAGGTTTGGGTTACGATGCCGTGTTCTTCCAGGGTTAGATTAGGGCATGGGCTTTGAGGGGTTGCAGATCAAGAGCCTTTGCAGATTTAGTGGGAGAGTCCCCGTGAAGATTTGAGGTACAAGCATGAAACTCTTCAGGCGTTTGGTATCTGGGCTCTTGTAGTAAAGAATAGATCAACTTTTGTATTACTTGATGTTTACCAATACAGATTTACGTTAATTTGATTATAGGTGACACGTTTAAACCGTCTAAAGAATTTCTGAATGAAATAGACTAAACAAACTAGTAGACACACGTTACTGTTGATCGAGGGCCGTTACTTTGTATCAATTGGTACTAAAGAGACATCATCGGATCGAAGGCACCGGTTTTAAATCCGGATGTTTTTCAGAAACGATTGTATAAGTCGAGGGAGAGGACCAGCGGAGACCGAGTAGGGCAATAAAATTGATCACCTCGAAATCCGCATGATAGGAGGAAAAGAAGAGCGGGGTGGGGTACGACGGGGTAGGAGGGAGGGGGTGGGACTGGGGAGCATTAAAGTGCTTTGCGCTCGGTCGAGCTACGAATTTCAATCTGAAGCCTCGAAACGATCGACCCTCCAGTCAGAATAGACCGGGATAAAAGAGAGATTATCGGTTCGTACCTTTTGAAAACTGGAGATACCGAACTTTTTCATATCTCTAAAACGACCGGCTGGTGACCCTGTTAAGTACCCGTGATCAGACAGAGAAGCGCATTCACGCTCGCAATCGAGAACGCAGTCGCTTTTAAGCACTTCAGGAGACACGCTGATGCTTTTCGTCGCGTTTGAATTTAGCCTTTGCAGAGATCGAACGGCCTGAGGAACCTGTTAATTCAGAGATGTGATAAACATATTGGCTTCGTTGGGTCCTCGATAACTGCACGACTGTTTTCTTTGGGTTCGGAGTGGTCAGGTATCGGTACGATAACACCTGCTGCATCACCGAGACAAGGGTGGGCATGAGACTTTTTTGCAAATGCAAATGCTCTCATCAAAGAGGAGATGCTTACTGATTACCAATATGAAGGACAAACATGATCAATGTACAAGATGTTCCAAGAGATAGCAAAGGGTTGAGAAAAACGGATCTGCACCGGCGAACAGAGGCTTCCCGTCTTTCTGACAACCTTTCACCAGGTCGAACGGCTCCTCGAAGAAATCCCAAAGACACCGCTCGTGGCGTGTAACGATAAGAGGCGTCTCCTTTACAGGGCAGCTCGACTTGCCTCGCGGAACGTGATATTTTTCCGCTGAACGATAACATTACACCACCGTCACTCCGTTGCCCGGCTCTGTCCGGTGTTGCCAGCCATAAATGCACTCGGATCCTCGCGGTATCTGTCACCGAATGACGCGTATGATCCCTGACTCCGGCCAGCAGGAACCTTCAGGGACGAAGAACGCTGTACAGACACTGGACGCCACTTACGACGCGCAAACATACCCACCCCTCCCCGCCCCTCTCGCGGCCCCGACCCCCTTTTCTAGGCTCTCGGTACGTATAGCCGCGAGGCTCGCCAGCTGAAGAGAAAGTGGGCACGTCGGCCAGCAAGACGAAAGAAGAGAGATCCACGATGTTTCAGTGGAAGGTTGCGAAGGTCCTCGGGGTTGGACTGTGTCCACAAGGGTGCCACGGGTGAACTGTCGGAGGGAGGGGGTGTTCCAGAGTACACACCCCGTATAACCAACGAGCCGTCGCTTTGAATAACCTAGCCGCGTATAAAATGCATGGGATTTCGCTCTAATGCCGGCCAGGGAGTTTGCCAGGGAGCGTATTTAGTCCCAAAAGATGAATGTAACAGGTCTCTTTTGACCCGCCCACCAAGAAAGGAAATGGGAACCGAAAGTATCCAAAGGATGTACGTGTAGTGGTCGTGGTCCTTGCTCTACTCGGAATCGCAAATTGGTCTTTCGGGGAAAGCTCGTCGCTGTCGCGCGAACCTTAGCGATCCTTACAACTTTTAATGCTTTGACCTCGAGATTTCGCCCCGAGCGATTCACGGGGACATGCATGCGCTTGCTTTACCCTGACCGACTCGATCTCTGACGCATTGGATCAACGAAAACGAGTCTCGATGAAATGATTAGTTGCTACAGTTGTACGAAGCCACGTCGAGCCATTTGACGGTATGTAAACGATGATTCACTACGATTGTTAGCTACATAGAAGCGGATCATCAGGAGCCTGGACGCAACGCCGACCGAAAGGAGATGCGGCGTCGCACCTCTTGGTTGGGGGTGGATCATGGAACGAGCAACGTTGATACACCACGAACGGCAACGACCGGTCGACTAGCCGGGTATCTCTCACTCGACGAAGAAAATAAAACGACCCCGCTGAAAGAAGGTACGTGGGCGGTTGCGAGGGCACCGGAGGTAGAGATGATACTAGACGAGGAGACGAACCTGGGGAGGGGCGAGCGTAGAGGAGCTGAACACCCTAGGGAGCCGGCAGCTCGTTACGCTAGACGTGGCACAGCTCTCTTTCTCCTTTCTATTCTCTGCTCCTGGGCTTTCCTTCGCCTCCCCATTCTCTCGGTTCTCCTCCTACCCTAAACCTCTCCTCTTTCCTCGCGGGCCTCTTAAACCTTGATCCTTTTGCACATGTATCTCCATCCTCCTCTCGCCCTTGCTCTCAACGCCTCACGCTTTTGAGGTAACGGCGGTCTGAATAATGTCCCGCGTATACGCTTGTCTCTATATGTACGTATCGCTACTCAGTAACAAGTGGATATTATGCTGACGCTATTGGTACCCTGTACCGCTCCTGGCCCTGGTTAAGGGGACGCTCCGACATCCACGGCGATTACGTTTCAAGCGCCGCGCCAGCCACCATCCCCCGAAAAACCGTTAGCAATTTTCTAGACCAGGCATGTCGCCCGGGCATGACCCTTTTCAACGCTGAATTAATCAATGGCCGTTGGTCTCCGCGTTGAATTCGTTTTCGGATGTATTTGTTGGCGAATGGACGGGACTCTAAGCTTGTGGGCATTTTAGAAGTACAGATTTTCGTGGCAATTAAGCTGGTTCAATCATTGAGACGAATATTCGACCGGTTTGAAATAAAGAAAATTTCGATAATTAATTATCTCAATGAAACCTAAGATCGAAAAATACAAAATACATATGAATTTGATCTTTTAAACAATTGTAAAAAAAAATCATCCAATGAAATTGATCTTTCATATTTTTGCAGGTATGTCCAAAATTACGAAGAAATTTCTCGAGGAGAAACGTGCTTGAAAATTCTCCTCTTGACGACTAGTGGCATTAAAAACATTTTTCAGTGTCGTAAACCAATTATACGTATGTGTCCCACGACATGGTAGGAAAGTATGAATTGGCCTGCAGGGAAATGCTCCTTTCATACGCTTGCAGATCAGCTACATAGTGCGAGACTGGTTGCTATAACGATGCATTTGTTTGCAATAGGTATGATGTTTTCCCTTATTCCTTGGGTCGCGCTCCTTGAGTTTTCTTTGCAATTTTGTCCTACGCTTCGGTTCAATTCCAAATACGAATTAAGGTGGATCTATACGTTTCTCTTGACCATTTCGTGCAGTTCAGTTAATGTTCGATCGGTATATGTATTCGAAAATTTGTCGTGCATTGGACCATCTACTCGTTAAATGGAAATTAGAATTTTAATTATATAATGAAATATTTCATAACGGACCAAAGTCCAACTAAGTATCCAATTCTTCAACAGTGTTTCAAATTAATTGCTACACAAATTGGTATACAATTTCCCTCGTCTCTGGAACAAACTGGGTCGATTCCACAATTTGGTGTGCCAAGATCCGTTCTCTGCCATTAAATTCTCTCTCGAAATTCCCGATTCTTCGCACTGTAACGCTCGCAACATTTTCCAACGCGAAGGCGTTCAGAGACTCCACAGTCCCTTATTATAATACCAAATTTTTGGAAGCTTCGGTAAATCCCAGTCGTCTCCAGTGGCAAGCTTTAAGCGCGGTTGATACGGCGAAACGTAACTTTGACGTTTATTTAGACCCGGTGCACCGATTCACGAGCGGTCCGTGAACTTTGCCACGATATTGCTCGTCTTTAATCCCCTCAACGGAGGTAGAAATTTAGTGTCGAAAGTTCGTCAACCCCCAAAACACATGTTAGAGCCGATGAACTTTACGGAGAAAATGGCTGCGCCACAAAGTTCATTGAAATGTCACCGAGTGTTCCTGCGCTACAGCCTGTCGTAACAACCTCCTCGAGACCGCGTGCCGGAAGCGCTTTGTTACCGCACTTCCGGGCTAGCGGAAATGGCGCAATGCGCTTCCGACATGGTGGAAAAGTAGCGACAGTCATTACCGAGTCCTCCAGGAACGCCTCAACGTCTCGCTCCCCTCCCCGCCGGTTACTTTTCTTCATATTCCTTCTTTAGCCTATTGTTTAACTGAAAGAGTCGGAAAGGGAAACGGAATGATGCGAGAATCGAGGAAGGAGAGTATCGATAGCGAGGCTACTGTTTCAGAATCTTAGAAGTAATTTGAAGTAAATCGATATTCCACGAAATGAAGCCTCCGAATATCATATCAAACACTTACTTTTTATTTTCATCGGAATTTGTCCATCTCCGATTGCGGAGAGTTCTACCCTTAATCCGCGAAAGTGACTCTTTGAACGCTTTCCAATCTAATTTCACGATCGAGCGTAAACCTTCGCTCTCAAATCGAAGCTTTCCACGGCAAGATGGCTCGTCTAACGGGCGATTATAATCGCGGTTATGATTTGCTCCTCGGTTTACGTCCACTTTAAGCGGGTACGCTGTTCGATATCGATGTAAAAGGGAATTTCCTTAAGAATGGCTATACGATGACATCTATTATAGCGTCGAGTTATCGCACCGCGGATCGCGCCAGACGTGCCAGTATCGTATTGCGCACGCGGCCGAGCGGAGTTCCTGGCACCGCTCCCGAATTCGAAACGGAACGCGTGCATTCGTATTACTTTTTCGAACGAGCTCCGCGGCTAGACGAAGAGGAACGGTAGGAACAGAAGAAGAGAGGGTTCGAGGCCAGCCCAGCCAACGCCATTTTATGAAAATTGCACCGCCCGTTCCAGCTGCCCCGAGCGTTCAGGCGAAATATGTTACTTCCATCTCGCGATTAATGGTCGTTATTTTATTTCGAATACGCGCGCGCGCCTCTACCAACGTCCAAGCCGAACTCTCCGTCGAAAACTGGATCCACCGACCCCGAGTGCCGTTGATTATCCTTTTTTTTTTTTTAAGTAGACAACGTACCATCTAGGAGTCCTTGAAAATTTGTCAATGATACAAAGGACAGATTCGAATTTATTTATGTTAATCTAGTCGAGGAATGTATTTAGGATTAACCCAGCCAGTGATGCCTTAAACAACCAACTTCCAAATTTCCCCAAAACGATTCTCTATCGGAAGGGACGAATTTTCCACTGTGCTCTTCGAATAATAGCGCAAATTGGGGTGGCCCGTTATAGGAGGAGTCTTTGAAACTGAAATAACAAAATTTTCATCGAGGGAATCCGACCGATCGAACGCCAGCCTCGTTAATATCCCAGATACGTGATTACCAGTGCGGTCGGCGTTGAATCGTGATTTTCCCGGTCGTGTCATAATTTATGCGTTTCCGGCTTTCGGCGAGGGAATGAAATAAAATTGTCGTGGCGTAGCGGTTTTTGTAGAAAAAAGAAAAAGTCGCGACGACGCGGCAACAAGAGCCACACAGACGGATTGGTGAGCAGTGAAAAGAGCTTGGTGAAACGAGATCGACGGAGCATCGAGCCACGGGGAGGGGGATGTGTCGGTTAGGGTCCACGGAAGAGGGAGGGAAAGCGTACAATTAAAATTAGCGCAATTCAGTCACTCGCCGGTAATTCGCGTGCCTGGCATTTATATTATTAAGCCGCGCAAATTTCTCTCGCCTTTCCACCTCCGCCCTTCTCCTATGCGCGAATACATACGCGTACGTGACCCCGACGACCTACCCTTCGCTGCACTCTGCCTCTTCCCCTTTTGATACGGTTCCGTCCTCGCCGCCCGACCCCTACTTTGGACGCTTCAGACTCGCGCGACGAGAGTTTCGGCCGTTAGTCACCCGTCCAAGTAGACAGGGAAGAAAATAATTCCCGGTTTTTGAAATTAATTACACCTAATCGCTGTCGTTACGAGCACGGGACGGACTGCTTTATTATCCTCTCTCCAGTCTCGGTATCTTTGTCGCTCGTTTCTCTTCTCTGTTGCTTTGTTATTCGGGTTCTAACGATGGCATCTATTTGTAAGGAGCTTTGGAGGCGTAACGATCGATTTTTTGTGTAACTTTTCGAACGTAAGGGAAAATAGAAGTTTCTTACCTTTGGATGTGTTCTCCTTGGAAACGCTACTTTCGGGTCGATCTGTAACAGAAAAAGAAGCGAGAACATTAGTAATCTGTTAATGAATGTTTCCGTGATACACAATGGTTTATTTTATAGTTCGTGCAACGTAAAGATTACTTTCATTCACAAGAAACTAGTGGTCTCCAGTTTCATAAGTAGTATAGTACAGTATGCAGTCAGCCAGGGTGTCTAGCGAATCAGTATTATAGGGTCACCACTAGTCAGCCATCGGAGGTTTCAACAGAATTGAATGGCAACGCAAACAAGATTATTTAGAATACATTCCACACGAATAATTGTTTTTAATAATTGTTTAATAATAATAATTGTTTTCAATTAAAAACACTGTAACAGACTTTTATCTTTAAATCGCGTTACAATCCCAACAAACTTAAGAACTCGTAAATCGTGAGTCCAAAAGGGACCATTCCGATATTGAACAAGTGGGACAAGAGATGTAGAAAAAGGTTAAACAGAAGTGGAAAACCAAGAGGCAAACGCGACTGAGGTGGAATTGGAACAAACGGAAGCGAAGAAACCGTCTGTTTTCCCCGTTGGAACTCCTATTACAATTAATTACAGAGTAATAAAAAGTAGTTGCTCGAAAACTCTGAGTGGAAGCCGCGAAGGGTTCGCGAAAGGAGATCTCGCGGGCTGCTATCGGTAACCGGTCGACCAACGAAACTCTCAGCTTTGTCTACCACCCTCCATTCTGTTCAGCTCCCTATCTTCGGCCACAGGGACGAGCAACCAGGTCGGGTGTAACCGCACCTTACGCTTTACGTGGCTAAAGAGCACAAAACCCACCTCCTTGGTGGAAGGGAGCCACCAGTGACGGATATGGATCTATCAGAGCCTGAAGCCTACCCTGGGAGGGCACAAGAAATTTTGAAAATATTTTTGAAACAATTGTGAGAACGTACATGTATCAAATAGAGAACCATATTAAGAATATAAATAGCACACGTAATAACCATCGTGTTACCGTCCATTCTGAGACTATAAGAACTGCATACACTACAATTCTATCCATTTTAAATAAAGTTGAAAAAAATTAAGTTACGCAAACGAATCATACTATTCCTCAATAGTAAAGTAATTACTTTCCACGATTTCAAATGGTAGCTAAGTAAGAATTGAACAGGTTAACAATTCCTGGATATCTCCTTTAACGTAGGGACTCGAAACGTCGAAGAATCGTTAGTTTCACGGTAGATTCGTCCCTGGAAACGACGCCGCGAAGCCGTAGAATTCCCAGCGCAGCCGCGACGTAAATTTTCGGCGCGAAATCGAGCCGCTCGAGTGTTCGAGCCGGCTTCCCATGTGACCTTACTCCGAACTTACGTGCGTGAAGCTACGCGGAAACGTACGTGACCGCAAAGACGTCGTTTCACGGAGCGGCGAACCATTCGGGAACTTTAAACTTCCAACTGCTTTCCCTGGGAAATCTTCGCAAACTGAGACCAACCTCCCGCTAGGCTAGTTTTACATGCGAGCGAGACGACTACGTCTCGTACATTATTCGAATTATAATCGATTTTAACTGGAGTCGCAAATACTTATTAGAAATTTTCTGTGCTCCAGGTATTTAAAAGTCAGTTACCATTTTTCAATCTACAACTTCGTTTTCGAGGTATGATCTATCAATTGCCATTCATGGAATAAATACTATTTACTAAGTTACCCAATATTCTGCTGTATAATGTTCTACTGCAATACAATTTGCTGTAGACTATACATATTATTTCATTTAATGCGTTTTTGTAAGATATCGACCAACTTTGTAGGGCACACTTTCTGTCGCCATGAATTTAAATTAAAATGCATTCTACCTCCGTTTACGAGAAAATATCCAACTGTCTTCATTTACATACACGGACGAGGTCCAATAACAGTTGGAGGCATACATTAAACATTTAATTTCCGACCAATCGTCGAGGGTGCTGATTCGGCGACTTTTTATCGAGGCCGACTTCCTCGTGGCATTCCAGAAAGTGGGTCACTTTTCTTGTTTTTATCGCTCGAGTCAGGACGCCGAGCTGGGAGATTTTTTATCGTATCAACTTCTTACAATGTATTTTTCTAGACCAACACTGGCATCGAAAATATTTGCTGCAGTTGTCCACGTTTCACGGTCCTATCTCGAAATTAAATCAATTTCCATGCTTGTAAAATAACTGATACCAATTTTATTATTCGATCACGATCTTAGTTACGTAAAAGAATACTATTTTGTTGGATGTGAGAATATCATCTTAATTAAAAACCTTCTTCAATTATATTCTATTCCCTGTATTCAAGATAGCTTACTTTACAGCTACATACTTATATTGAAACACGGATGCATCGACAGGTTCCCTGCCAATAAAGTCGCAAAAGCCGCAAGATGATTTATGATAATCTTCCATCTATAACAGATCGTTTCCGTGGCAATTCCCAACGAACATCGATGAGGATCAATTACCACGAAATCTACCCACTCCCGACACTTTACTCGTGAAATCTATGGAGCTCGTCACGTGGGTGGCTGCTTCACTGCCAAATAATCAGCGGTATTCGTTGCAAATCCTTCGAAACGCCTTTCGACGTTCCGACACAACGTCGTAATTAAGATGAATGTCTTCTTGGTAATCCGAATCGTTAAAAGACGCTTCATCTTTCACGCTGAGCCCTGCTAAATGAAACGTACAGACGCGGGTGTATGCAGTGGTAGCTTGTACACAACTTAAACGAGCATTTAATCAAATTTCGTCTCAAAGACACCCCTCTGCGTTTCTATGAACGCGTAGTAGATACGATGTCTATTGTTTCCTCGGAGGCATTTTAAACTAAAACTAAATCGAGTAGATTATTAATTATCACCGATAAGGCGTTTTCATTCGAGTATTAATTTATTATAAAGTTAGTTTTCATTCAGCTTCGCATTAAATTTCTATAAATCGGTACAAAAGTCAAATATGTTCCATCCCACTCGTTTCATTAAGAAACAGCATTCTAACGCAATTTTTGTAAAAGATTAGAAAAATTTGCAGAAACGAATCCTCCGGTTCTTTCAGTAACGAAGCGCCTGGTAGAGGGAGCGAGAGAGAGAAAGGGAGTGAAGAATCGCGGTGTTGGCGCAGGAAGACGAAAACTGAAAGACTTTCTCCACCCTCGTCGTTGTAGCTGTCGACGTCGGGCCGCTTGACGTCCTCCAGGGCGTCCGGGGGCGTGCGAGCGACCGGTGTGAACTTTGCCGTAGGGGATTATGCAAACGGGGTGGGTTCGCGGGAGCGGAGAACAGGAAAGGGAGAAAACACAGGAGAGGAACGTCGTCGACGTTCGTTGGTGCGGATGGCGACGGTGGCGGTGGATGGAGGCGGGTTTTCTTGCTTGTCATTACCACGTTCGTGGCTTCCGCTACCCCTCGAGCTACGTTTTCTCTTCCCTGTCGCGGAACGAGCACTCGCGAAGAAGCTGAACCTCGGCTGCGTCACGTTCTCCCTATCAGAGAATCATCCTCAAAGGTGTGTTTCGGTTAAACAGCGGTTCGCTTTGATACCGACTGCGGGACGAATTGTGATTTATGATCGAACCCGACCACCGAGACTCCCACCAGTCGCTGGCCTACTTCTTCCCGATGCGATTCGACCGTCAATTAATTTACCACGATTCGAATTTTTTAGATTCGAAACAACAGGCACCGCTTGTCTTTTGTTCTTTCAAGTGTGTTTAGAATGGTCAGGATATTTTGTATTTTTAATTTTTTACTTCATTCATTCCAGAAACACTTTAGCCAACTGTGGATTAAGAACTCTCTAACCAATGGACTCGGCGAGCTCCTCTCGCGGTCTTCCTAGAGCCAACGAATCGAATCGCGACGAACTTGTTCGAAACACCGGTCGAACCCGCCCTGAGAGGTCCAGAGAATACAACACAATCAAAACCCACAATCATTACCCGCTATCGACGTGGAAGGTACGTCCCCAGTCGATTGAAATTTGTCAGCGGACAGTGAATCGTGCTCGACGAATCGATCAACGAGATTAGTTTCGACGGTCCGGTTATTCGATTCATTCCGTTCGGTTCCGGGCCGGGAGTATCGCGCTGGCGAAAGAACAGGAAGAAAGAGAGCGAATGGGACACAGAGGAAGAGAGGGCGAGAAAGAGACAAAGTCAGGGATCGGCAGAGATAGTGGCAGAGAGTGGAGGGCGGCATTACGGAGAAAAATCGAGAGGCTCGAAGCCATTTTCGCAAACATAACCCAGTTACCCGATATCGCGCGAAATGATCGGCCGCCAACCATCGTCGACGACGACTACGGCGAAGACGACGTCGACGGGGACGATAGAAATTCAATCTGGTTCGCACGCCTGGAAATTGGAAGAGCTACCTATCCCCGACGACCGGCTGATTCTACGAGCCACCACGGAGGAGAACCCGGACCTCGTATCAGCAACATTTGGAAAAGTAATCCGGGACACTATTCTTCGCGTCCTGGTTCTCTCGCGAGCGGAAGCGGCTACGACGACCCGGAAGACCTACGCTGTATCCGGGATATCGCGGATGTCGATCGTTATATTCCAAGTGTTTGGTCGTTCCACGTGACGATTGCTGATATTAGATCAGGTTAAGATTCGTGCCTATACGTTACGAAGGGTACTCCACCTTGGTAAATTTCAAAATAATGTTTGGGAGTATAGGATGCCTATATTTTGCAAGGAATTCTTTCCATACAGCAACTCTGATACTACATATATTGGCGTTCGTATCCTGGTAATGTTGAATTAGCTTTCGTGTATCGATTCCGCGTGGAGATTTTTTTCGACGCGTTTCACTCGGCAGAGGGTTGAAACAGATGAATAGAGTGAACGGTGTGAGTGTCGTTCAAGATTTAACTACAGTCCAAGTAAGATCGGTGTAAATATCAGCGAGCTACAAGTGGGAGATTTTCCCACTCTCGAACAATTCTCGAACCCCTCCGAGCGTTCTTCTCTCTTCGCGTTTTTCACCCCCTCCAATCTTCCCACCGTTCTCTCTAATTCCGTCTGTCCTGGCCGCGTGGGTGTGTCAGTACCGGAAGTTTCGAGTGGCTTTGCCACGTGCCCGATGAAAGGTTCTCAGCTGCGACGAGGCTTGCGATTGATGCACCATCGACCGTAGTTTTTAGTCTTTGAATACTCGTCTAACCTTGGTTCAATCACTTTCCGTTCTTTGTATTATTATTAAGACCTTCTTAATCGTTCGAATTTTAACTTAAATTAGAATACTGTACAAAAACAAACATTATTGAAATCTTACTTTATTGTTGCTTCTAAAGAGGCAAAGTGATTTATTTGCCAAGCTCCTGAGTAAAGCACTAATTCCAATTTCAACCCAATTCTAAGGCTAACAGAAGTCATTAACGATCCAGTTTGAAATGAGCAGAGGCACGAATAAACCTAAACCAGAAATGAATTCAACGGAATTAGACCATGAATGCAACGCAAACGAACGCTTGTTCAGTCCTAATACTGCTTTGCTATTCCGAAGCTAACGTTATTCTAACTGAAAACGCTGTCTTCCCTTATTATTTATCAGCCTTCTGATAAATTCTCTAAAAGTTGGTTCTGGATATTCTCTACCACGCCTAAAAGAACGAATAAAACACTCGAAACATAGTTTGCTTCCCCCGTGGAAGCAAAGATACGCACTCTGAGTTACGACGCAGAGGTCGCGCCACGCGTCGCTTTCGCGGGAAAAAAAATCCCTCTTGCCCGTTTTATCGCCACGGGATTGTCCTATAAAGAAACTTTTTTTACGCCTCTAATAATCTAAGGAAGTTGAGGCGACGTTTAGTCTTGTTTTTATTTCATTCGCGAAGCATAAACTACCGTGGCGCGGCAGTTACCCGTCAGAAGAGGGGCGCAATCTTTTTCCACGGAAGCAGATGGCCCGAATATAAAACGGCTCGCGTCGCAGTCAAAGATTCCTCACGTATAACTTAATCCGTTTGTTCCTCGTATTCCCCTATTTTTTTCCCCTGGTTTTATGTCAATGACGCGCATTTCTCGGCTGCTGCAAACTTACTGGAGCCCGTCGCCGAACGCACGTTGAATTTTAATCGGGCTGGGAAGACCTCCTCTTATTGGAGAGGAGTGGGGAATGCCGAAGTAATGAGTTCCACCCGCAACACGGCGCATCCATAAAGAAATGTAGACTACTCCGTGATCGTGGATACCCACTATTTCTATGTTCGCGCCGTGGCTCGCACAACTAGCGCAGGCGCGATACTTGGCTGGCCTAATTCACTTAAGAAGAGTATTAAATTTGAAATTTCGTATTATTTTTATTATTTGATGATATTTGATTGAAAAGAAGAAATTATTGATACGATTATTTCGTAAGTACTATCGATCGTTCCCGAGGAGGATGTAACGCGCAAGTAGTACGCTGGGAAAAATGTGTCTGACTATGTACCGTCCATAACTACTTAAACTCGCCGTTTCATTGGAACAATTTTCTTCGGGTAGAATCAAGCAAAGTCAAAACCGTCGCTACCACCGGACTTCAGGTCGTTGAAGGAATTTCCAGTTTCAGAAATCGGTCGTCGCGATAAGATCCACCAATTACCACAAACTCGAAAGCAAATACCATCTAAATTCGTGCGCCACGTGAATCGCACTTCGATGTCGGGCCATGCACAGAGAAATCGAAATTCCTACCTATTTACCCTGCCGTTTCTATTTCCTCTAGCCCGTCACTCGTTAGCTATTTAAACACCGCGCGCTTATGATTTATTTCTATTTCTCTTGGACACGACTCGGCCGACAAACATGGACGACCTTCTACACACAGAGAGGGAGAGAGAAAGGTAGAAGAGTACTGACGAAGAATAGACGACAAGAAGGAACAGTGTTGTAAAATAAATGGTAGACTTGGACGACAATAGAGGAATGGAGAATGAAAGAGAAACAAAAGTAGAAGTACAGAGAATGGAATAACAGAAGAGAACAGAAGATACCTAGCGACAAGGAAAGGCAACAAGGAATCTCATCGTCGATGTCCTCGTGTTTGACGTTGATCGGCGCGAGGATGAAAACGCGACGGAAATTATTATTAAATTTTAGAGACCATCGATTCGTTTTCATCCCCCAAACGATAACGACGGTCGCGTTACCCCCCCCCCCTCTCAGCCTCAAACACTCGCTTAATTCGCTCTCCAAATTAAACGCAAATACACCGCGATGATTTTGCAACAGATAATTTCCTCGACGCCAGTTCCCCCTCGCACGAGTGAGACAGATTTAAACTCGAAACGTGGTCAAAATTCGAAGAATCAATTTATCGATATTTCGAAAATATAGTTAATCGGTAGGAAACGAGGCGCACGGGATGTGAAAATATTGTCACTATTTATTCAAGGGGTAATAGGTGTTATTATTATTCTTGTTTATTCTATATTTTCTACAGCCGCAAAATAGAAACGAACCTAACAAAATTCTCACAGCGAACTCCACGCTGTGTTCGTCGAGTAGCAAATTGGACACGTTAGACCAGCAGAAGTTTAAGAATTTCGTAATTACACATTTTGGCCACGTTCTGGTGGATCTCGTCGCAATGTGCTACGCCATTGCTCGTCATTGTTGTCCGACGGCACGCGTGACGCCGGACTCTTTGATCGAGCCCTCGTCTTTGTCACTCGTTTCCTCTCATTCCTCGTCGACGTGACGGAACGTTGTCTCTTTGCTCTGTCGTTCCTCTTCCACTCCCCTCTATTTTCTTTTTTTTTTCACATCGCGACTGTTCCCTTTTGCCCAGGCTCCTCCTTTTTTCCACGAGCTTTTTCCCCATTGTTCGCGTTTATATCGCCACGCGTGCACGCCGCTTCGCTCTGATTTCGCGGATCCGCGTACGAACGCTCGTAGAGGCGAGAAGGGAAACGAAATGTGGCGAGAGAGGGGGATGTGGATGGGTGAAAGGGACGGCTGGAAACGGAAAATGGAAAGATTTCATACGGGGACTAAAGAAACGGAGCGCGAACCGGGGAACCGTCTAAAAGGGAATCGGACATCGAAAAGGTCCACAAAGGGAGGAGAAAGCATGACACAGAAAGACAGAAGATGGGGATGGCGAGGGGGGAGGGGAGACGACGAGGCCTGGACAATACAGTCATCGCTCGAAAACTAGGCCAGAAACAATAAACCGGGACTAAGGGATGGAGAAGCCCCTTTTCTTTTCGTTATCCTGGTCTTTAGCGAAAATTGAACTCGTATCATTCGGTGCTTCTGATACGCTGTCCTTGAACTCCTCCGGCAATACGCAAATGGCGCAACAGCTTCCGCAGCGGAAGGGAATGGAGGAGGAACCGGCGAGGAGAATCTTTCAGGACACGTAGAAGTGACTGGACACGGACTCTGAGGGAAAATTAAGAGAAACTTAAACAAAAAGCACTGTCCTAAAGTACTGGATGGTAAATAAAACATTACACTATTTTGTTCGAATCTCTTGAAGTTGAGATAAATCACTATGCTTCGATATTATTCAGCATTTATTATTGAAAGAAAATGTTGCTCGTCTCTAGGGAAGATTATTTCAAGGTACGTTTATATTAAACACTTTTGACTGGATGCTCTTAACTCTTAATTGCGATATGTCGTCAGCGTTATTAAGCCTTCAATATGGATTGGCGACTAAGCTCGCCTTTCATAACATGGACGTTAGCGTAGATTAAATTTTATACTCTCAGGGTGGTAGCAATTTGTCATGTCACTGCTGTTAGCTTTACTTTCAACTTACTCTTGGTACCTCCATTATTCGAGCTAACAGGGAGACACGATTGTATGGTTAAGAATTTTCAGAAATATTTTTAGACAATCGAATATTTAATTTTGACTGATTTCTATCACTTTATACTTAATCAAAACTAACGGCACTGTAGAGATAGTTTTCTCTATATAAAAAGATTAGTTAAATAGCTTCAATTTTTCCTTAAGATGAAGAATTCTTGAAAAATTCAATGCAATCAAAGTTTCTTTATCGAAGCAATAAGAGATTCCATTATGTCGAGATATCGTGGTATTGTTCTGAGGAATTCCAAGAGTGATCCAAGCAGAGTGTTTATCGTTTTGAGTATCCACGAAGCTTCTTACGGTAGTTTTCAGTGACTATAACAGCTCGTATCCACGTATACCGAAAATAGGATTTCTCTTGGGCGAGCTGAAAAGTATACGAAGTTCGACGTTTTTGCTAGCCCATAAAGTTTCTCGGTACCTTCGAAACTGGCCGTAATGGCCGTCGCAACTGTCATTTCTAGGTAGTTTCGGTACATCGGTGAGATATACAGAAAACTGTAATGTAATGTAAGTTATTTGCCAGAGTAGATTACGATCGGACGGAGCAAAAACCGTCGCAAAGTTTCGTTTCTGGACTCGTTGAACAAAGAACAAGGACGAAGATTGAAGAACGTTACTTAACTCCGTCACGGGAAGTGTGTAATTTCTTATTTCTGTACTCTCGTTAATTGCATGAAGGAGATCCGAGTTTGTGAAAATCTTGAAATTGAAAAGCTTTCCCTCGCGATTAAGAACCGAGCTTAGTTTCCCCCCAACTTCGGGCTCGCTGATTGCGTCGCTTAGAATAACGTAAATATTCGTGGAATAGAAGAATGTACACTGATAAAACATTTAACTCTTATAATCTTAAAAAAACTAAATGGTGCAACACCAAGGTCGTCGAGATCTCGTAAATCTCGTCGCGTACCATTTAATAACCGCATCGATTGAAATTTACGACTACGCTCCCCTCGTGCGCCTCGTCGACAAATACTGCATTACAGCGCAAAGGTTCCATACGATGTCGTATGTCAAGATCCGTCAAGATGCATTCGTTGCGTACCCGAACCGCGAACGACGCCGTATATAACGGGCAACTCGCGGACCGCGGATTTATTATATCTGCAGGCAGATAGGGTGGTCAGTTACTATGCGAACTGAGCGATTGCTTTTAATATTCGGCGCCAGCTGCGCGCAGTGCCGATCCCCGTACCGCTGCACACTTTTCGCCATTGGTGTTCCACGTTCCAAGATGTATAGGCGATAAAAATGGACTCCGGCCGTTCCGATCCAATGTACGTTATTTCGCGCGGCCGCGACGAACGCGTCGTCATCGCGTGTCGGTCGTAACGAGCCTGTTGGAATAAAAAAAAAAAGGGGGGGTGGAGGGAGGAGAGGAAATGAAAACGATACCTCAACCGACACCGGTGAATTGCTGGCTTTGAATTTTTATTTGCGCGACGGTGAACAATGGAACCTCGATTAACCGATTTGTAATCAAACCCTTGGCGGAGTAATCGACAGCCGAAGTTATTAAAACTATATTTACGGCCGGGACGTATCCGAGTTTTTATGAAACTCATACTTTATAGTCGACAGATTTAGTGGTAATTAGTGAAGATAATGGGAACAAAAGTTTCGGAGTATCGAAGGCACTGCTTTCGATTAAGTGCGAAAATATTTTACGTGATAGGTTTAGTGTTCATCACATTTAATTGCGATCATGTTTATCTCCATTTAAAGCGAATAAACGAATCTCCACTATACGAGGAACAGTGTAAAACGAGTCCCGGTTAATGGCGGCTCAATCACGCGCCACATCTGTCTCCGTCGCGATTTCGGGAAGGCACGAGACCCCGAAACAATTTTATTTCCGGCTCCAGCGGTCTTCCCCGCCGTTACCTCTACCCTTCCCCTCGAGTCATCAACCGTCGCCCCTTCGGAAACGTGTCGCTCGTCGACGCCCGCGAATTTTGTTTCCTCCCCCCTCGCGAGGCTTCGCGGTCGAGAAGCGGAATCCCGTAATTTCTCGCGATTGAAAGCCTCCAACGAATGAGAAATGGGAGAGGAGGGGAGCGTCGCGTAATCCGGTTTTATCATTTAGCGAGCGCGAGCCCCGGAATTTCGGTGGAACTCGGCGTTCAGCTGCGTTGCGGTATAAAGTGCGCCGGATACGCGTGTTCCAGGCGAGGTCCTTTTATGCTACCCACCGCGTAGGATGAAAAATAGGAGCGGTGAAATTTAGGGACGCGTACCCACCACCACCATCCCTCTCTCCTGCCCCCATCACGCCGCCGTCTGCCTTAGAGCGAATTGGCGGAATGTGGTGGGACGAGTGTGCGGAAATTTCAGAGCGGTGGCGTATGAATGGTATTCGTGTTACGGATTTTTTTTATCCGCAACTACTGGCAAGTTCGGTTACCGATAACGAGCGGAGCCGCGATGAGGAACAAAGGTACAGGACGTTCCTCGAAGGACCAGTTTTTGATGTGTACGTTGGAAAATGTGATAACCCGCATGATAGCATTAGGTTCGCTGCGTTATTAACTTGATGAGGACATCTAGAAAAGGGGAACCATGAATTTCCTCGAAATATAGAGAAATATCTAAGAACAACATGGACAATGTGTTACAGAATAAATATATCTCGTAGTCTAAGAAAAATTATGGTTACCTGTGTGTTAAAATCCGAACGAACTTTTGGTCAATCTAATATATATGGAAATTTCTGACAGTCTCTTGTAGTATGTTATGTATCAGGCACTATGATATACTATAATATCGTATACTATCAGTAGACTGCGGATTTGATGCATTTATGATATACATAAAATACATGTATCAAGAAAACATACTTAAAATATATATCACTGTTACTACGAACGTGTGATACAAACAACATCGTGAAACCATCCAGCTAGTGTGTCCCAGTATCAATATCATACCTCAACGCATATTGCACATACGTGACGGCATCAACCCGCCAATGAATAATGACGACCACTCTCGCAGAGACAGAATATCATACAGCGCGTGCATAAATATCCTCCATAATTTCGAAACTACTTCAATCTCGTCAAAGATTCACCGTTCTTAAAATTGCGACGCGATTCGGATCGATACCGAATAACCGATAGCTCTCCTCGATGCAACGTACCGAGTAATCCCTCGGCGTACTTTAATCCACGCGTACGCGTATTTCTTCCAGGAATCGCACACGAAATTCACTGCTTTGAAACGGTGCCGGCACTATAAACCAGCGCCAAAGGTCGATCAAGAAATTATTAGCGATTATCGGTTTACGCAGTTGTAGATAATATATTCACCGATATCGAATACCTTTATCGGGGCGGATCGAAGCCCGTAATTGGGTCAGCTTGATTAGAACAAAACATCCCCCTTGCGGATACGTACAGCCAGAGAGAGGGAGGAAAGGGGTCGTGCATTCGTAATTATAACCGAGCACGAGCGACCACACGCGTTTCACGGCACATGCCATTCCAATCGCGCACGTGTTGCGAGCGACCTCGTAAAGGGCGTTCGTTGTAAGCGTCCTCTCGTCGACGACGACTGCCAGCGAAAACGTGAAACAAGGGAGGAAAGAAGGGAACGGAAATGAGTCGCTAACAACGACGATGACGCGATGTATCGATGCCGAGCGTCGCTCGATTGATTCCAGGCGTCTCGTCAACCCGGCTCGATATTCCGTAGGGTCGTCTGTTTCCATTTTTTTTTTTTTTCATTTTTCTTTTCTCTTTCGCTGAGACACAGCCGGCGCAGAGGTGGCAGGGAATTTTTAATAACAACGCTTGTCAGAAATCTTCTCGACAACGTCAACGGCATTCGGCGCCAGCCAATATCGCGGCGGCGCCCGCCCGAACGTTTTAGCAGCCCCGGCATCTGCCGACACCGATGAACTCCCTTTTTGCGAAGGAAACGCAAGGACAGCCCGAGAAACGAACGGATAACGACCGCCGATACTCGCGAGGGAACGACAGGATACGTCCGCGACGGATGCTCTCGTATCCCAACAGAGTTTATTAAGGGGTTGTCTGGATGCTCGAGAGACGTAGGAAACAATTAGTTTCCGTTAATCGATAGACTTTGGTCCTGAGCAACGGTTAGTTGAACCTCTGATCACATGTTGGAGATTTAGGTGGAATATTAATACAATAGGTTTATGATGTACGCATAGCAAATCGGTTGGTATGGAATGGTATAAATAAATCATAAATTTAGTCCTTCGAGTAGGTCTTTCAGTAACCGTAACTATATTTACATGTACCTTTGTTCTTAAACTGCTACTCGAGGTAAGAGTTAACTTTATCTATGCCACTCCCATGCACAACAAAACACCGTTACAGGTAGACGGCCATTTTGAACAAGAGAATTGAATTTCGGATAAACTAAAAATATTTGTACACTCCAACAGCTATGTATATTCATGCGCTGCAAGCAAACACTTTTCCACCGTATAATTTAACTGCGATAAATTTTCAAAGAGCCATGAATATTTCAGGTCTCCGTCCTCGTGTAAACCGTTAAGAAATAAAGTCCTCGCGCGTCGGCGAGCCACTAATCGCGTCCTCTTGATTCGTTCCGTGTATTTGTTTCCTTTGTTGTGTAAATTCCAGAACCCACGAGCGAAGGAGAAGAGGCGAGGTTTAGTAGCCCAATGATATTTCAGCGAAGATTAGCGCGACTGGATATTACCAGAGGCCGGGCGTTCTTCGCGGTGTCGCGCGAGCCACGGATTTTAATTAACTATTTTCAGAATAAAAAGATATTAAAAGTGGGATACTCAGATCCGCGGGTAGTTCGCTCGTTCCTTATTTTGGCAATGCCGCGGCTGGGGCCTGGTGTAATTCTCTCGACACTTTTCTTCTACGCAAATATTAACCCTGTGTTTTACGGCTTCCATGTTTTCAATCGTAGAAATATTCGTGTATGAAAAAGGACTTTACTCTACTTTAAAGTAAAATTTCGTCGTCTCAACTCGAATTTAAAATGTTTCTTACTGCTTTTCGCTTCAGCGAGGTCTCCAAATTCCATTTTATTTTAAGCCCAGCGAAGACGTACCGTGACACCGCTTCCTCGCACTATTTTTCTTGTGACCCAGAAAGAATGACGAATTTAGGAAAGGGACTAATTAAATTCGAAATAACTTCGAAAGGAATTAACGCAGATTTATTTGTGCACGCAAGTAATGGAACGTGCGGGAGAAACGGGGGGGAAAACACAGCGGAAAATCGAAAAATAGGTCGTTCACGGGTGACAAATTGTCGGGACTTTGCATCCGAGCGCGTTATAACTCAAACACTCTGCAAATACGAAGGAATTTTTCAAACATAAACAAGTCACGGGTGTACGAGACAACGAAAGCAAAATGTCGGTCAGTCAAGCGTTGACATCGCGACGATCAACATCGTTGACGATATTTCTTTTTACTTCGAGTTAAAATCAAAAAATCAAATAAAAGTCTGAAATTAAATATAGCTTTTACTACTTTTACTGAATATGATGATTTAATCGAACATTTTCCCAGGGATTCTTGTGGCTGATGTCGCTTAATAATTTTCAGCATATTAAAGAAGAATTCTCGCCTACTTCGCCAGCAACGTCGCTGGCCGCCTTTACGAGCAAAGGGCGAAAGAAGTAGGACCATAAAATAAAACGAGCAACATTAATTAGTAATTTATAGTGGCCTTTTTAACGCCCGCGATCTACCGCCGTCGACGCTCAAATCTGGACGGGTCTCGAGAGAAGAAGTAGAAGGGCTGAGGGTGGGGGGTCGTGGAAAGGAGGAATATTAGGGGTTTCATTAAGACGACGCGGAGACTAGAATAAAGGGTGAAGCAGAAAGCAGGAAATAGGAGAATCCCGGGAATTTGAGATTTCGAAATCCCGTAAGTGGAAGCCAACTTTATGAATGCTTCCAGCAAGGATCGACGCTTTTCATTGCTTCTTAAGAATGATTGCTTTATTTGTCAGAGAAGAGAGGACCGACGGATCAATCGCTACTTCGAGGAAGATTTTAATCAAACTTTAATCTACGGACCCGGCTGGCAATTTCTTAGACAACCGGATCGACTCCATTTTATACTTCGATTATCGAATTCCAAACGTGTTTTCGCGGATGCTTTAATTACTGAATTATTTTCAGACAAATTGCGCTCAATAATGAATGTAAAGTATGAAAATGAAAATCTATGTCGTCTCCCCCTGTATGTATACCGTATATATATTTATGCGGCACGTAATAGTAACTTCACTATGTAAATGCACATGCAAATGCCGGTTCGTTATAACATTTACGTAAGAATCTTACACGGTGGAAAACTTCGGTTATGTTGCAATTTCGTCGTATCACTCGCGTTCACGAAATTGGACGACGGATTATGTTGCAATCTGATTACCATGAACGCGCGTGTCAGAATTTTGCATGGGTGCGGTAATTTATTCGGCGAGCGGCGGCGTTAACACCCCGTTACAGTGGACAGTGATAACGCGATTTTTATTTTTTTTTTCTAGGAAGTTTGATTAATTGCGAATTCATTTAACAAAAATGCATAAATGATTTCTAATTTTTCGTATCATCACGGAATGTAATTAAATCATGTAAATCATACGTACGATTGACAAAAGTAGGCCCATACCAAAGCTCGTATATCTCGAATAAAATTGTCAAGAAGGCATCGTATAGTACTTGAAATTCTGAAAATCGCCCACTAAAATATGATTAACAACAGTAAATTCAAACAACAATGCATCCCTCTTCCCATTATTATTACATCGAGGTAACCGCGGCGCTCGGTGCCGACAAAGGAAGAAACAAAGCAGAACTTCGCGATTGAAGTAACACCGGTACTGAATTACCGGCAAAGAAAATACTGGCAAACTACAATTTAACTTTATCCAGGAGAAAAAAAAACTTCGCCGGTTTCGTTGGGCCACTCCATGGAGCCCCGGCGAAGACGTATTACGAGCTTACCCGGGACTCCTTCAACATTCCGGAACGCTTCATAAATATGCATCGCGCGAACCAAGAAAGCAAAAGGAACGAAGGGGAATATCGCGTCGAATTGATTTCCCTCCCTCCCCTACACGTACCCTTGCCACCACCACCACCACCACCACCACCCCTCCCCGCAAGTCCCGGCGTGTGAATAACTTAAGCAACAGTTATTCCGCGCGGTCCATCCTGCGAATCTCCGTAGGCAAACAATGGTGTCCCGGTATCGATTTTCCTAACGTTAGAATCCCACGGATAACTTGTCAAGGGGTAAGCCAGTACTATTCCGGAAACGATCCCGAGCATTCGTGGAACTCTACGACAGGACTGCCAGGACGGAACGGAGAGCAGCAACGGGGGCGAGGAGGACGACGACTGCGAAACCAGCCCACCACGACAACGATGACAACGAAGACAGGGGAACGACGAACTGAACACGGTAGGACCACCACGAGCGGGCCGGGGTTGAACAGTGACAAAACAATTAAGCAACTCATAACTGCCTTGCACAAGCGCCCTCTGGACACCGTTCTCTGTCCGGAGTTGTGTCAAAGTGTCACGGACAACAAGGTCCACCAGACCGAACTGAAATTGCGGCTTGCAGGGGAGAGCGACCGTACCCACGGCATAATATCCCTTCATGAAACTCGCGAGCCAAATCCACTTCCCTCCTCCTCCTCCTCCTCCTCCCCCCCGTCGCGGAAGAAGCACCAGCCACGATTCGGAATCGTGAACTTGTCGAATAGTTGCGACCGGATTGGCAGGAACGATCACGGGGACGGCTGCGCGCTGCGAAGGTTAATGATTACGTAAACGCGGAAACGAGATTAATTTATACGCCGATCGACGATAGGTATAGCTGAAACGGCGGCTCTGCTCTGCCTCTGGATGTTGACACATATGTGTACGTCTGCATAAAATGCGAAAAGGGAATGAATTCGGATGCAACTGACAAGAAGTTTCACTTTAAAATACGTGAATGTATCGCGTGTTTCGCGATTGCCAAGATGGGGCAACCCCTCAAATAACGTTCCATTTCGGGCAAAGCGCAATGATCGAAGCGGGAATCGAACAGTGTGTCCACGTTCCCACGGAGCAAGTAGTTAGGGACTTCGGAATCAGCCGGTGGTCCGGCACGTCGCTGGGAACTCGAAAGGGTGTTGTCGATTATCGAAGTCGAAGCCCGCCAGGTAATTGCATAGTTCGCTTTCTTGTCCCCTGTATTATTGGAAACACTTAAGCCGATAAGACGTCCCCGACCAGTACCACGGGCGCAATTTGCATAAACTGGATCAGTTTACGTTCCGTAATACTGTTGAACGCATATTGTTAGGAACATGTACATTTTACATTAGAAACGCGTCTTTCCTTGCACAATTTGATGAAATATTTCCCTTTATAAATACATAGGTTCTTCAAAGTTGCGTAATGAAACTTCACGAGCATAGCGTCTCCTTTTACAATTATCTTTTCTATGCGAACGAATTGATTAGGGTAGCGTGAAAATATAATACAAGTCAACTAGATAGGTCAATTCTATAGATTATTCACCTAGCGATGAGGTTAAAATGGTTAAACCATAGCGATATTCTGTCTATATATGGGATTACATCTTGTGAAGGCTAATAGGAAAGCGAGTATACCGATCGAGATGGGCACGCGAGTTTCAATCCGAAAGAAAACGCTGGACGATTTCTTGTTCAGCCCGAAGAGGTGCTTACACGTGGAATAGAGAAACAGAGAAATAAAGGGGAGGTAGGCGAAGGAGATAGAGATAGGACATTGTTATTCTGGCCGCTTAAATAATTCATAAGCAATATCGCACCGTTGCCGCGGTCACGTCTCGGCTTCCCTCCTGATTGGCTCGAATTTACGAGCCATTGTCGCCTGATTGGCCGCGCTTGTGCGACGGATGGTGGTTTCGTAAAGAAAAGCACTTTATCGCCTGAAAGCATTGACGTGCCAGCCGAGTACCGGTCCATGCGTGAAAAAGACGAAGGTAGGGAAAAGGAAGGACGAGAAAAAGAGGGGACGAAACGCTTGCGGTAATGTCTCCGACGGGCCCACCCTCCTTCCGTGCCTCTTACCTTTCCTATCTTCTTCCCTGGACCGCCCGCTTTCACTTCGATTTAACTTTGTCAAATTCCTTCGTTCTGCTCGCGCAGGGACTCCTTTCGAGTACCCTGCGAGGTGCGAACAAAGTGAAGGCAAATTGAGTCGTGTTTCTTCCGTCGTTTCAACGTTAGGATGCAATTGCTGCGTGTGGGGTGCGATTCTTTTTATCACTCGTTTACAGGGCACTGTTTCTTAGTTGGTGTAAAAGAGGGAGGTTAAACACGAGGAAGTGGAGAGATAAATGAGAACTAATCATTATGAAACTGACTGTAGATTCCTCTCTAACATGTAAATCTTACTAGCTACGAATATTTATTAAGAGGCTACGATAAATCAAAATTACTACTTCGTCGGTAGGACATTTCTTCTACCGATTTCGATCACATTTTTCTCTCGCGTTCGTCTCCATCAGGGGTGGAACCGATACACCCTCGTCTGAAATAAAGACCCCTGTTATCACCGACCGCTACGATGCTTGATTTATTATGAAACGTCCCTTCCGCGCCTCTCCGAGGGAAGCTTCCGTCACGTGTCCAAGAGCGATTCGAAAAACCTCTTTCTTCGAGTGACGGATTTACCTCAACGAGTTTTTGAACGAGCCCGCAGACGAAAACGTACCTCTTTTTCTGAGCCTCGTCTCTCCCACCCCTGGCACTCATGCGCAAAGCGGGACAGATAAGACTCTGTGTATTCCCGGGGGTTGGTGGGAAGCGGGAGATTTAGGGGGTGGGAGTGAAGGGCGGCAAACGAGCGAGAGACGGAAATAGCAGCGGTCCGCGGGACAGAGCGAAACGGAGTTTCTTGTGTGTACCGCACCAGAGTGGAGTTTTACGCGTGTTTAATCTGGAAATGGATCGCTCGAGAATGTGGCTCTATGAGGCGAGTTGAAGGGACCGAGAGTTAGCGAAAGCTTGGATAAGGGGTGTGTGGGAAACCAGGGGGGTGGGACCAGTACGCCAGTCAGCGCAGCGCGCTATCTGTCTCCTCCTCGTTATCCTTTTTTCCACTTGTATTGTAAAAACTGACCAGACACGAGCCTCCGTGCACTTTTCACGGGTGCACCACGTGGCCGTGTGTATATACGCGTATATACCGCTGAAAGGAACAAAGTGATTTAATTGCTCCCTTCCATTTCATTTCTGACACAATTGCGCGAGCTGGGGTTTACTTTTACGATGGCCACATAAATCGTTCACCGTTCGCTAGCAACCGCGATAAACCGATATAGCTTGTTTCAGGGGAAAACGTCTGTACACTGGACCGTTTGTTTTATCATCGTTCGTGACCGATTTTCGATAATCGTTCCAAGTTGGCTTCGACCGTTTACGACGAGGTTTGATGTAAACGAAGGATAAACCGGTTACGATGGAACCTGACATCGGATGGTAGAATGCGAGACAGAAATCGAAATTCAGATATAAAAGTAAAAATATCGGACTTAACGAATTTCATGAAATTATTTAGTGCTTCCTATTTTAATATGAAAAATACTTTCTTTAATTTACTCGTGATAGGATACTTACTTAGATTAAATTTCTTGTGTCAAGTTTATTATTACTTGTTATATAGTTTGGAATGATTATCTACCAACTGCCTTGGTTTAAAAATGATCCGACTCGAATGACGAGTAATTAAATTTGAAATATGTCCTCCATGGATTAACGATAACCTCATGCATTTCGAAGTAGAGCGAGTAGATTTACGAGTAGAAAACACGCTGCTTCTGCAGCACTTGGTACCAAGAGTATCTCAAGGCATTCCGGTCTCCACGTTAGCGAGTCACCTAACCGAGCATTTCATGTTAAAGTATCCCGACTTTCCTTCTTATTTGTGTACAGCATTAATTCCATGCTCCAGCTACAGAGTACTCAACTCACGTTACGCCGAGCACTCTACGTCTAACGAAGTTTGAAGAATAAATAAATATCAACAAGCTACGTGTCTTGCCACGAAGTTGTAACCTGGTTTATTAATTCCCAGAGAACAAACCGTAAAGGATACACTTTGATGTTCCTAAACTACAGGTATAAATTACACTAAAGTGTTTGATAGTACTAGTGGTTGAATGTTAAATATTCGTATTTATATATTATATTTGAATTTAATTTTAATTTCACAAAAATTCTTGACATCGAACGCAAATCGTGATCGATTAGGAGTGAAACGATATCTGGGTGTCAGCTCATGTCTGAAATTATGTATCAAAATATGTGGATAAACTTTCTCTTCGAACGAAGAAGAAAGATTGGTTTCGAATCCTTGCGAGTAAGCGATAAAGGACCGCTTTTAGGATCTCATGCGTAAAACCGAAACGTGATGCTGCTTTCCCTCGAGACTGCTTTGAATGGACCGGCATACGTGTCTGGATTTTTTCTCACGCGATAGTTTCCACCCCCTTTGTTTTCCCGGAGTCTCGCATACGACGGTGCGGTGTCGTTCTTAGAGAGGGTAAATATTTCCCAAAAAAAGGGGTTGGACAAAAACAAAGAAACCGAAAGTGCCGTTCCCGAAGCTAAAATAACATAAACCGAGTAATGTAGGGCCCACTAAGATGGTAAGAAAACCTGTTAAGAAGAATTGGAACCGAAGGTCGAATCACAGTGTATGTATAACAAATTCTGTATCCAGGACATTCATGAAAAATAATTCTTTTCAAATAATTTTTCTCGATGCTACTTTTAAAGAGAGAAAAAGATATTCTCTATCTTCAGTAACGTTTCCTCGAATAAACTTCCGTGGAATAAAATTATTTGATAAAGATAAATATGTAATTTCTGTCAAAGCAAAAATAAAAATAAGAAATAGAGAACCAATTGATGTAGCAAAAATAGTTGTCAGGGATAAATTGAATTCGGAACAATGTTATAACACGTGTAAAGTCTGTATACGAGAGACAAACGACCCCGAAATTTGTACAGTAATTTTGTCTCTCATTCATTGCCACTTTCTTCGGGGTTCTCGTCGTGACGCAGTGAAATTATCATTTGTGGCAGTAATTCTCTGAAAGCGTGTGACATAAATCGCAGGTGGAAAACGTAATTCAGCGGATAAAATGTGGCCGGTCTCGAAATAAAGCCGTGGGTCACGTCGATATATCGCGCGCAGCGCACCAGGCCGCAGGCGGCTTATATATCATACTAATTATTTATATTTCATGCACCGGTAGCACAGGTACCTGCTGCCTACAACGTGTACGCGGTATTTTACACCCATGGTACGTCGCCATATACCATGTGCAACGTGCAAACTCTATCCTCACGGTCCAGCGGCCTGAGTCACGAAAATATCGTCAAACTTCTGGCCAATTCGGATCATTCGCGTAATATTCTAGTATCGCTTTCAGCTAAAATTTTAACACTTCTGTCGGCAGACTCGATCGTTAATAATGGCCGACGTACGGCCATCCGACTCTGAGTAATTATTAATTTCGATTAAAACTTCGTGCCTCCAATTTCAACTTTTATTCGCGTAACCGTGCGACGCGGGACTGATAGACTGGATGAATTTATCAGAATTTACGAGCAGACTTCTCCGAAGATATTAGGAAAACGAAGCACCCTTTTTTATACTTTAGAGCGCGCCCAAGTATCTTACGCTTCTCGTCTTCTTAAACGGAGAGCTATGCGAATTTTTACATCCCGCGTAAAACTTTAGAGTGGACGACTTGGATTGTGCGTGATTAATTGATTATTCAATCAGGTGATCGTTTCTCGTAGGTATTTTATTCGAGGTATCAACTTTTTAGTGTAGACACTTTCGTGAAACGCTTCGCTACGTTACACTTGTAAATATAGTTTGTTTAAAATGGCAAATTTTACATGCCAAAAATTCTTTCATTCAAATGGAAGCTTATTTTGTCAAACCATCGAGCAGCGATTGTTGAATTTAGAAAGACTTTCGTTTAAGATGACTTCAAATAATCTCTTCCCTCTCCCTCTAGCGGAATGCATCCGTCGACAGATAGCCTCGAGAAAGGCAAAAGTTTCGTCGTAAATTATTTAAGTCCCCATCCCGATGTGATTTATAACTAAAGGCAACTTTCCCGCCGAGTTTCCCATTTCGACTGCTCAACTGACAGTGACAGTTTGCTCCTTGACGAGGAAAGGAATTGGATGGAAAAGTTCCTGTTGATGTTACGCGCTATTAAGGGGATCGTGTTTCCCCGATGCCGGAAATCAGAGGGAATGGTATTAAGGCCGCCTAGGGATGGCTCGCAATTTTATTCTACGTCGGTTACCAGATACCGTTGAAAATCACCCTAACGCTAGTTTCCATCGACGTTTCTTGGCGGATACTGTCTATTTTAATTTCTATTGCAAACCAAAGTACGCGACTGACTCGAACGAAAGGTCAAATTAAAGTACAAGCATTAGTTCAGAAAAGTATGTCACGAATAAAATTTGATTAATATTTTATTGTACATGACCTTCTATAATTCAGAGAATTTTCGTACAGAATAATGCAATAATTCACGCGACGGTATTACAAATGTATACAAAGATATAATTAAATCCGAGCAAACCCGAATAAATAGTAATAATTTGCTTCTCGACTTTTGGTAACGGAATCCTTCATAATCGAACGCGACCGTTCGTTAAAAATCTAATGGAATGCATGTCCCTTCGTATAATGTTGTTTTCTCTCTTCCATTGAATTTTGTATTTTTCGTCCCAAAACTCGTGAACATTTTGGTCGAGTCCAATGATCGAAAATTGTCGCTCGACGTTATGGAATTCGGTATTACGCGTATTAAATATTCATACATCAGTATTTTGTATGAAAATTTCGCGCGTTAATGAAAAATAATTTAACACAAACAACGAGCGTAATTTCACGCCGTTCGTTACGTTGGCAACGAATAGTAAATTTAGACGGCTATAATACAAGATAAAATAATAACTTGTAATTCTAATACAATCTTTATTTTGTAATTCAAGAAACTCCATTTTTTTGTTTTCTCTGTTTGGTATGATTGAAAACGTTTGCGAAGATTGTTCTAATCCTTGGACCTTTCAGAAGAACCAGCAATTGTCGCAAATAAAGGTGTCATCCTATGGATAACACCATCAAAGAATGTTGTAATTCAGTATCGAGTCAGTCTGACGTTTATGACAGTATTAAGCTTGCGTTACGAGATAAAAAGTGTATACAAATTTCAAGGAGCGCTATCACTTTGTTGCAAGTAGCGTATCACGGTTGAAAAATGTCACGCTCGTGTCGCGCTCGATATCAGTAAATAGAAGTAATAGATAAATCATGGACGGAATTCGGGCAACACCATTGTCTGGAAAGATAACCGGGATGCTTATAAACGGTCGTAAAACGCGACGGTGCTTGATTTAGTCGGACGTTCTTGGTATGCATCCTCGGCGAGGAAAAGAAAATGTTGCAGCGCGATATATATCCCCTGGCTGTATCGCCGCGAATTTCTCCCATAAAAGTGTCACGTACACTGAGCGGAGAGGGGGGCTGAAAGGGTGGTAGCGAGTAAAAAACACGAACGCGTTACAACCTAGATGTAAATGAGACTTCTCGAAACTAAGCGATGTTTCACAATTAGAGTAAATCACAGACGACACGCCGTGATCTCCGTTGGCCAGCTCACTCGCGCGTGCGCGTGCCAATTTTTCCGTAATCTCGTTCCACAACCGCGCGATACCGCACGTCCTAGTTTTGACTTGTTTTCGCTGTGATTGCGGCTGGTACAATGCTCACCGCGAAGGGAGAACGAATTAAACCGCTAGCAACAGATGTTACAGCTCTCCGCCTTGCAGTTTAATTCGCGGCCCGTGATAAGCGGAAGTTCCGCGAAAGACTGGCGAATATATCTTTCGGGATTATGCTGAAGCATACACATCGCCGGACTATTATTTATGGAACACTTTCGGCGGCATAATTCGTTGAAAGCTGCGCGATATTCTTATCTAGGTTAATCTAGGATGAAATTTCAAGCATTAATGCGAACGTAAACATATTTGATTTTTTGATGGAAATACCGACTTCAATTATGAAATGTGAATTACACGTATTTAATCTCAAGAGAATCTGAGAAGCACGGTGGAATTTAACCGATTGAGTAAGTTCTGACTAGTAACGACGATCAACGGAGTATTCATTTCTTCCAAGTTGCACCAACTAAGTTCCTATTCTACACCTTTTATAAATGTGTTAAATATTGCAACGAAGTTCGAAGTACAAACGACGTTACAGAGATTTGATGTTACCTGCGCTTGGGTGAAAAATTGCTTGAAAGAAACTTTAAACACGTTTTTCGAGGAACTAACTTTAAGGGGTGGTTTCCGTAATTTCTCGATGAAGTAAATGTTTTTGCGATACGCCACAGCAGTTATTCGACTAGAACTTTCAATATTATATTTTCAATCTCTTAATGAACTTACACTTGTATATATATAATGAAAAATTTATTTGAAAACGTCAAACCTATCATTTAATTTAGATAAATTACTTGAATAAACATAGACGATACGAATATTTATGGTACTGACTATATTTCGACTGCGCATCGAACAAAACGAATAATCGCTTCGACGAAACTATTTCGTTACGTTTCATTGTTGCGTACCGCCGAGTAATAATATTTTCGGGAACTTCTCCCCCGGAGGATAATTACGATAACAATTCCACGATCGCACGAGCGATTAAAGTACTCGTTTCATCCGAAACTCGACCCCCGTTGCCGAAATAACTTCGTCCGCGTCGCGGCGCCTCAGTTTCTCTCAATTTAAAAAAAAAAAAATTAAAAACTACCCAACTGCGACGGAGGAAGGGCGGAAAAAAGCATGGGCGCGAGAAGAACAGGGAGGGAAAAGTTGGGAATCGAGGAGAAGAAAAAATGCAAGTGAGAAAAAGCCTTTTGGATGGAAGGTGCGCGTGCACGATGTCGTTGATAGGTTGTGCTCGGGGTAGGAACGGTTTGGTGGGGGGCGAGGGGCGAGGGTGGTAAGGCAGACGGTTTGTATTTCAAATTTAAAAGCATTCGACAATGGACGCTTCTCGTATTGTTGACTCACTCGACGAAGGAGAGAGGAAAGAAGAAAGAAACGCACAGAAGTGTACGCTAGAACGTTGGTAGGGGTTGGACGGGACGGGAAGGGTGGCAGGGAAGAGGTTCAAGGGAGCGAAGGAGAATCAGGGGTGGCTGGAGTTCTGTAAAGGACTGCAGACAATTTCCGCAGGGCTTAGTGGCTTCGGGCTCTCCAAATAAATTATTCCGCGGATGAGCGACGCTGCTTATTTTTCACCATTTTCCGAGCTACCAGGAATGGGTGCTCGAAGTGTACGTGAAACGTTTAAGAAGTATCGGTAACAAGAAAGGGTGCGACGAAGACGCGAGTCCCCCTGCCCCCAAAACCCGTTTTTCGTTTATTCGGCGAGGCAGTCACTGTCTGAATTTCCACGGTAACGAAATCGTGGATCGCTTCTGGACTTTTTCCAGAAATTGTACGACCAATTTTGCCGTGATTTTTATTGAAATTGGACCATTTGCGGGTTTCCACCGCCATCGTTTCCAGAAAAATGGTATTGCCGCAAGAAACACGACATTGGTTTTCAAACTCCTCGTATGCGAAGTGTTCCGCTCATGAACAGACTATTCGGTTCTGTGAAATATCAATTTGGACTATTTATTCTCCGCGCTGTTTCCGTTGCTCGTGTAGTCTAATGCAGCACTTCGAAACTATCGAATATAAAAAAATATATAAAGATATTTCATCCCGTGCAAATAAATTCTGGTATGCATTTTTCCTATTCCTTATTTAAGAAGTATTAAATTCTTAATTGGAATTAATTATAAGGCAAATTAACTCTGTAAGGTAAATACGTGACACTATAGTAAAAGGCATTATTACACGTTATCTTCAGGTATGCTTCAAAGAGAGATATCTATTTATCAGACTATTCATCGAGCTAAAGTTTGCGTTCAAGTCCACTTACTCTGTAATTACTGTAAGTACATTTGCTCTACAATTACGCGTAATTGCTGTACTGAGCGCTGGTGATTAGTATGCAATCGTGTTCAAACACCACATCTATCATACAACGACCGTTTAAAGATAAAGGATACTGCGAGTCTCACGCTATTGATCAAATTTCGTCGAAAAATACATGTTGTATTCGGTAAGATAAACATACTTAATTTATTTCGTTCAAATAACTATTCATAATGTCATAAAAGGATTTATTAAAAATACTTACCGCCCCAACAATTGAGACATTTGCTTCACGTTACAAACGATCTGCAATACTTTTTTGCACAGTTGGTAAAATATAATGTAGTTAATAATCGCGTTCCGCGTTTGATGTCGTGGCGCAAAAAGAATGTGACATGTGACATTGTACGCGAGACTACGAGAGGACAAGAGTTCATTCGTGACAAGTCACACGTGTCGCCGTGCTTTAGTCACATACATACACGTACACACGCATGCAAACACGAACACACGTTTCACCGTAGCCTCCTTTCCTCGAAGCTCATTACGAAGTTACAAATCTAATTGCACGCCACTCGTATCGTCATGAATATCAGGGAACATTCGAGCCACGAAACGAACGCTAGAAGCGAACGAGGAGTCGCGAAACTATTGGGGGAATAGTCTATTCGCGCGAAACGATGGATAATGAAACCGTAAACGAGGGGAATGAATTCTATCACCAGATCCTTTCGTTCGTTTGTAGTGCGCAATTGATTATATTACGATTTATTTAGCGATCAACGATACTCGCGGTGGTATTAAACGTGGTATGTACCAACGTAGTGTAGTGATTCGCGATTCTTTTCATGTGAATTCAGTGCTCCAATTGCTGAAAGCGTAGAACTATACATTTAAAAATAAAGAGTTATGGCCCAAGTTCCCAAGTAACTAGATCTCCATTTCATTAATTTTCCTCAAAGATTATTAATGATTAAATAATTTAAAAGGAAGTTCAAAATGCACGAGTCCGACCTGGCAGATTTAGTATTAAATAATATCGCAGGAATAAAATCATCGTTTACTCTGCACAAATCCAAAGCAGCGACCCATGCAGTACAAAGTTAATTCCTATCGTATTTAAATACATTACGTCGATACACAGCGATCCCCTATTTGCGTAAAACAGCGAAAGAATGCTGCTATTTGGTCGTTTTCACGTTCAATTATGTTCGTCGAGCGACGCACACGCAGCACCGATTGATTAAATTATTGCTGATACACGCACTCCGACTAAACTGAAAGCAAATGAGGCTGCACATTCGCGGCACGTGCGATCTATGTCTTTTTTAATCAGAACACGGGTCGATTAAGCGCAATTTGACGGCCATTCTGATCGACCATAGGTACCACGCTGCGGGTGCTTACGCGGCAGGTTGCGAAATCATTGTCCCCGACAAATAGAGAGAAACGGCGCAGCCATCGATTCGCAAAATCGCTCTTGCGTGCGTTCACCGGTGATTTTCGATAATAGTAACGTTCTTGTCGTCTGTCCGTGACACGTTTCGCCAGCTGGACGGCAAAAGTGTCCACCCCGATGTGTCGTCTTCTCCTACGCTATAACTAATCCCGCGGGTGATCGTTTGCAGATTTAACTGGTCGTTAGATAGTAACGTAAAATAGTTAACAACATAGAAAAACATCCTAAAATCATCTATCTAATTCCACGCAAAAATAAACGATCAATTTCACCCCTACTCCACATTACATGTCTCAACGTGCATCTCATTCCAGTTGCCCGTGTTTACCTGTGACGTCGTCGAGTGGCACTTTATCCTTCTCATAATTCGTTTGAGCGAACGGCAGGGGCAGATAATCTCCCTCGACAAAATTCACCTGATACGCATCGAACCAAGGAGAACCGGAGGATCGTTCGCGGAGGCCCCGCCGCGACTTCCGGTCCGGGATCAAACTACTTCTTTGGCCCCCCCCCCCCCCTCCCTTTGTTTCGTTAATTTTCTCTCGCGCACAACACGGGCCAAGGACCTCTCCAGAATTACACGAGAGCGTTCATTAACGCAAGCGGAGACGAACGATCCGCTAATTAATGTGACGAAGCTTGTCAGTGGACGAGATTCGCGCACGCTCTCGCTGGCTTCCGTTTCTTGCGCGCCTCCTCCCCTCCTTCCTTCGCTTTCCGCGTCGTCTTGCACCCTTGAAGAATGGAGAAACCGCCCGGCGACGAACGAAGAGGCGGAAAAGGACAAAAGAGGAAAAAGATGAAAGAGTTGCGGGAAGGATGAACGTCGAGGATTCGTGGACCAAGATAAAAATACACAGGACGCACTCGAGCTGAAGAAAAATGACTCGTCGTGCAAAAATTAGTTAAACTCGTGGAATAAATTATTCTTGTTTCGTATAGGGGAAGACAATAGGGTAGATTCGAACAGGAGCTTTTAGTAGGGTTTTGAATTATCTTTAGACCGAAGGACAAGAATTAAAATTACAAAATTAATTTCGTAGAGAATTTCGAACGTTCGAACGAACCACGGTACGACTTCTCTCATCCGTAGATATGGTGCAATTGCTAAATAGGACGTGGCGAACCTACTTTCGGCCAGGAATTTGACTTCCGCCAGTATCGTGCACCGCAAAGAAAGAAAGGGACGCGAGTAGGAAGGCGAGAAAGAGACACGGAGATGCTGGAAACCTTAATAGGATGCGGCTGGGTCGTCCTTATGCGCGGTGCCATCTCGTTCTCGTGTACTATCGAGGAGGTGTTAGACTCTGGCACCGTGCGCTCGCAATTTGCATTAGTCGAGCGAATTACGCGAAATTTATGTGAGTCTGGATATATCCATGGCAACCGTGGCCTTACGGTTAATACGTATTCGGAGTACTTACGGAAGCGACCGCGCAGTCGTCGTACTTATGGTTCTGTGGACAGCTAATGTCCGCAACTATTTCTCTCTGTCCGCCCGTCGCTATTCGTTCCTGCCTTACGATATTATTCCAGGCGTATTGTCTCCTCAGAACCAGGCCGACAGAAACGTATTTGCCAAACTGTGACACGTCGCTGTTTCGACGATTAATCTCTGCCAGGAGCATCGTTCCGGGCCGATGGCGGGAACGCAACGACGCGTGCTGGCCAGCTTCGTCGCTCGTTATTGTTTAAACGCGCGTAAAACGAGCCCAGTGAAAAGTTCCAGGTAAATTATTTACCCAGATAAAGATTTTGTCAAGCAATTTTAAGAAATACAAATGGTTCCATGCCGTGATCAATGTTTATAGCGAGAACGATATACGTGTATTCCGTCAGGAAGCTAAAAAGTGATCTAAACCACACTTATACGGGTTACCGCGGAAACCCTAAGAGTCGTGAAATATAATTACGGTCCTCCATTATTCAACTGGGACACCTCGGCAAAAGTTTCGTCATCCCTACATTTTCCATGGCATGATACACTCCGAAATTGAAGAACGTTCTAGAAATAATTACGAGTAGACGAAATTATACAGGATTTTCTCTCGGTTATTTATACTCCAATATTTAATACTTCGGTTAAATCATAAGTAACTGAATCTGCAAGTTCTCGAAACCCAACCAATTAATTCTTTCGTTTCAGAAGCCATCCAAGAGCAACCCAAAAATTGATTAGGTAATTTATGCCAATAAATTGTTCATCCGGTCGTTGGTCTTAACATCAGCGCTACCCGCAATCAATTTCTTGCCCCTGCAAATGGAGACAAACATCAGCCACAGGAATCCAGACGCGAGCAATATTTATCCGTCGGGTGGCGATCAATTAACCCAAACCACGTTGTATCAATTATCTGGATCAACAACTCCGCGAAAGTTAATTGCTCCCGCGACACACATTTGATTGCGAACCGATTTTTCCTCACAGCGTGCTACCTTCGAGCTGGGCAGCAATCGATACCTCGTCGCTTCCGTCTTCGTTCGACCTATCGCAGGGCACCGTTTCTCGCTTCCCTGGCTCCCGTGCTGTCTCCCATTACCCCTTTTTCTGCCTGTCACTGTTTCACCACGCGTCTCACGGGCTCCCGAACGGATATCGGTGACCTTAAGTGGTCATTAGGCACGGCGAGCTAACGATCCCCTAATTAGTGCGTAATAGAACACAGCCAAGAAGACGTGCCCGGCTTTCCGTAGCCTAACAACCTCGCCGCCTTTCGATAAGTATCTCGGCGCATTTTCGCTTTGCTGTGTAAAAAAAAAAGTAGTCTAACCGCGAGTGATTCCTCGTTTAGATGACGAATCGGCGCTCTGTGTAACAATTTTACATCGTGAATAAGGTCGATTATATTAGGTCGTCCCATAAATTCATCCCACCTATTCTTCTGATTACGAATGAACTAATAGTGAATGGTACTGAATATTCTGAAACCTACAATTGTAATTGCCTGCAATGGCTTTTACAGGGATTACGTTTTCATTTACGTAGCGCGTGTTTCTTGCACATACGATCGAAAGAAATTTACGATCGGAATGGGTGAAACACATGGTAATGCGATTTAAAACACAGAGCTCGGCGTCGGAATAATGTAACGTAACGTTGAGTACTTACTTTCTTGCCGTCTAACTCGTGGTTAACCTGTGCCAGCACTTTATCTACACTCGCGGGATCTGCGAACGTGATGAATCCAAAGCCCCTGCAACACGCAATAATTACTCGTTAACTTCAATGCCATGAATAATAAGAAAACAGTTCAATTTTACATGCATTTGATGGCAGAGCGTTATAAGGCGGTATTAAATTACCATTAAAAGCTTTTAACGATACTCAGTGAATTTGTAATTTAATGGATGTACTATCAGATAACGGATAAACATTTGATAAAGATGCATACAGGATACGAAACGAAATTTCAGAAGCTCGTCATTGAGAAGCTCATATATGAACATGATTTCGTTTCTTTCCACATCTTCTCAACTAACTGACTTGCAATGGATTTTAAAAATATAATTAACATTAATACCCATGCACTTGTGCTTCAAACAAAAGGTTCAAAATTAGAAGCTGTTATCAGGGGTCAAGAGTCCCATCCGATGGAACGTCGCGGCAGAGTCACGATTCCGTATTCGCGGAATTATATCGTCCCGTGTAGTAGCTCTTTTTCCGAGCTGGCTGGCTGCAAACACGCGCGGAGAACATATAACCGTTCAGAGGGTGGGTAAGAGGGCGAGCCGAGGGGCGAAGTCGCCGCTCGAGTGAAACAAATATCGGCCTGCGTCCGGTACCATAAATTTCGCGCGGGACACCGTGTACATACAGATATATTAAAAGATAGTTTGGCGAGGAGCAGCGAGGGGGGTTGAAGAGGGTGGCCGCCGATCTGGAGTGGCTCGCTGGGGGTTGGAGGAGCCGTGCAGGGTGCACACGGCGCGATACCGTGGTGGCGCGGCGAGGACCGGACGCAAAGCGGTTTGCATTTTTCATGCTGGGGCCGCCTCGGCAGTTATTGAAAATATTTACATGTTATTTATGGGGCACACATGCTTCAGGAACCAAACCAGGCGGCAATTTCTCCGATGTACCTCTCCGCCTCTCGCTGTTGCGCCATGGAATCGCGATCGGATGCTGCGATCATCTCTCGCGCGATACGTCGCTGCTCTTGCGACGAATTAATATCCGAAGAGATAGTCCAAGGCGCGATGTGTTGCACCGATATGCGTGTGTTGCAACGGAGTAAATGTTCAACCTACGTGGCTTTCGGGGTGATAAATGGTGAGGTATAGAATGCTCGCGCGAAAGCTTCTACCTTTGGTCGTTGATTATTTACTAAATATCGTTAGAATTTTGAATCCACTTAGCATGTTAATCGCCCTTTCTCTGTCCACCATCGTCCCTCGAATTTTCCAATTTTTTTCCGCAGTTTTTTTCCATCGCCTGTGACCAGTTTTCGTGTGTCACTGGTCCCGTTGTATGGAAAATTCCAAGGAACCGTTTCGCGTAGTTCGCCAGTCGGTAAAACAACAAATACGCTCGTATGGATTGAATTTTTGATGGGCCTCGAGCCGAACCACCGCCTCTATTTTCTTGTCCTTGCTCCGCCTGGAACGTAGCGCGATGGTGGCCTCCTGTGCGTCGAGCGCCGATCGAACCGACACGACACGGTTCCATTGGCTGCCTCGAACACGCGATATACGAGATATTCGACTGGGGTCGAACGACGACCGGAATACGAGCGGGAAACGTTGCCCCCGTCAAGCTGGTGTCGCGTGAACTTCGACCATTTTTGTACCTCGTTTGGGGAATTTACGAGGCTCGCGATACAATATTGTGGATCCGCGAAATTGGCAGGTCCTTCGGCTTGTTTGCGCAATCGAATGTCACGCTTAAGCGCTCCACCGATAGAGCTTGATTTACGCAACCGTTCCAAGGGCGATTAACTTTATGTATCCGGTACCCAAAGTGGCCCAGTAATCCTTATTTTAATGAATCGTTCGACAGTGGTGACTCTCCGCGCGTTTGATGCTGATTTTATCATTGACGTTTACAGCGATTCGTTTTGATCATCGGCGCTCAAAAATCACGGTTGGGTGCGAAGAGAGCGAAGATTGAGTCAGTCAGACGCGAGTGTCCGAAATTAACGGTAGCTTTCCATCTGGGTTAAGTAAACAAATTATTACGATACATTATTTTTACTCGGAATGAATGTTGTTTCCCATCTCGAAAGATCAACATTTTAAACGCAAATTTATCGTCAACATCTGTTGACTCGCCAAAGGGATTGTTTAAGCGTTGCTTCATCAAAATTTCCGTGTGTCTACACTGCAGACGAACTGGCTTATATATTCAAGCGTTTACTTAGACTCATATCGCACACGCATATATCTCTACTATTCAGCTGCTACATGACAGCTTCATAGCTTCCATAGATCCCTCCTTATAATAACAATACGCGGCCATATACCTGTCCCATATCGAGCAATAAATCTGTTAGGCATAATAAAGTGAGAGTGATTACGATTACGAACTGCATGGTCTGCGTCATGTCAGCGACGACCTATGCGTTATATCAGATTTGGCATAACATTCTAAATGTTGGAAACTAATGCTGAGGCTTACATATTGGTAGAAAATTAAATGAACCATCGGTTCCAGTGCAAGCAATTGTTTGAAATCCTATAAAAAATATAAAAATACAATTTTTAAAAACACTACTGTCTCTACAAAAATGACAAAATATTAACCGACAACGTAATTATACGCAGCTACCACTCTCCCAACTGAGAACTACGTTTATAAAAATTGGATTTTTTTGTACAGCTTTGATGAAAATCAAATTTTCGCAAAACAACACAAAACTTCAAACAACGGACGCGGGAAATGAAATGTAATCAACGTTGATTCAATATTGCAACAGTTGCGTTTTTTAGCCACAACGTGATATAGACTCCTGGCGAAAAGTATGAGGTCAGGTTTCTGTGAAAATGGAAAGCATTGTTCGGCAAAGATTAAGCATGGCTGGCAGAGAAGTAATTTTAGTTCTCGTATTGTACAACTTACTTTTACTGTAAAACAACGAAATCCATTAGTACGAAACCCAGGGATTATTTAAAGCTCAGCGCGAAATGGAAAAGTGCTTGTTAAATCGTTCGCCTGAATATTTGAACTTTCAAGTCAAACTAACTAGTGCGTTAAAATACAGACAAAGAAAATGTCAATGTAGGAATAAGATATTTCTTAGAAATAATACGAATAAAATAGAAAATGAAGTCGAAGTTGGTAATTTTCGTCTGTACAGTGCATTGCCGCGTGCTGTTGGGCGAAATGATTAATATGACACATTCACGAGAACTCTACAAAACCCGTGAAATTCTTTCTGCAATGTTGAATGAACGACTGATTGCAATAAGGCTCCATTCCTGCTCATAAAATAGGATTTTTAAAGCGCAGCCTGCTCGAAATGAGCGTTCAGTGTCATTATCAAAATTGTCTCTAGTTTCCTAGTAATTGAAACGCCACGATTTAACGTAATTGTACGTTCATTACATTATTTCATCGTAACGAGGATATTCGTAACGAATCCACTGTTATCAACACTCCCATAGATGTTGTAACTTATATCTATAAAACTCCAACTGATAATGTACGTTAAAAATGCTCTTTCTATTCAAAAAGGAACAAAATTCATGAACGGGAGATTTAATAAACGAGATACTGCTCTTTACTTACGGACAGCTCAAAGAATCATGGTGGAGCGTTTTATTATTCTGAAGGGAATAAATCCATCTACGTTGGCGATTTACCCAGCGTATGGTTACGTTGCTTTCGCACGTATGTACGTGCGAACAGAATTTTGAAAACTCTCCCTCGGCCCGGCTCGACGTTGAAACAACAATCGTGGCAAACGAACGTCTGCTGAATCGGCAGTAGTCCAATCAACATTAAAACACCAAACAGCGCGATACCGAATACCAGGGTAAAAAAAAATACACTGTTTCAACCGCTATCCGCTGGGCGCATTTACATGCGTTCGTCCAACTACTGGCCGAGCGTTCTCATGCGTTTTACGACTTCGTGTTTACGACGATTCACGGGAACGGAATCGCGCATACAGAACTCGCGATATCGCACGAAACATTCATCGATCCCGTAATTCGATATGCGCCGCATCTGTTACTCGTTGAATTCTAAAGTGACAATATACAACCGACGCGAGATTGTTGCTCTGATGATGTCCAACGTTGAGCAAACTTCTAAAGGACTCTGTTCATGCCTTTTTAAGCCTTTTTCGATTATAGCATAAAATTCTTGGAATTTATAATGCTAAATTTGAGGAACCATAGTTTTTGATGTAATCTAACGTAGAAAATCTTCCAAGTATTTCGTACGATGTCTGTTGCAATGCAGGACAATATTCTTTAAATTAATACTATTGTACTTAGTTCTTTAAGCATCTATCACGTATAGGGAACGAAGGACTTCCATCGGGAGTTTCAACTCCGTTCGCGACCTTCTTCCCAGACCATGATCAATTTCAGTCCAGTCGTTCAGGAGCCACCCCCAAACAGCAGTCGACGGTTAACTCAATCTAGCACCCCGAAGGAGTGTCGCCGAGGAATACTTCTCGAAACTGATCGTTTCGTTATCTTTCCTCGGCGTGTCACTTTGGTCCGCGTTCTTCCGCACGCAGCAAAAAATCGAGATTTCCCTCGGTTCGTGGGATAAAGGAGGGAAGCAGATCCATCGTAGCGAGCGTGGCTCGCCACTTGTCACTCGACCATTGTACGTGAATAATCTATAAAAGGCTGAGTAGAAGGATGGCGGCTGACGTGTCCCTTGTCTACTTGAGCACGGCTTCTACGATCCTCTACTTTTCATCCTCCTCTGGCTACCGTCCTCTCCGCCTTAACCACCCTCAGCTGGTTTACTTCCCCTTGCGCCGTAGCCAACCCAGAAGAGTGTCACGACGGGCTGACGCGGTGCATTTGTTTGTCGCACCCTCTCTGCCGCGCGGAAAAGAGCCCTGTATAGGGACCCACCGGATCCGTCGTGAAATCGAAACAGCCATATCCATTCATTGTTTGACCGAGCGTTAAATTCAATGAAAAGTTCTTGGTCTTAATGATTCGTCCCTCACGGTAATATTCACTAAGCAAATTTTACTGAATATACAAGCAAGTGAAATTACCACGCACTGATTTCGATTTAAAAATTTCGAAGAAAGAGTAATAGGAATACGGGGAAATCATAGCCACCCCCGTACGTAGAAATGGAACAGACGATCGTGAACGATGGAGTTACACAAGCCAGCACTCTTCTCGATTCGGCAACGACGGAAGCTCGGAGAAGTTACCCCGAGGCTTAATACAGATAATCTGTAAAGGATTTGTGGATTATCCGCGGGCTAATCCTTTTATTACAGGCTTTATGGGAAAATCTTGTCAACGATAGTAGATCCACGCGATCGTTAGCAATGTATTTTGTATTGATTAAGGGTGTGGGGGGGGGGTGGCTGAAGGAAGATTCGTTTTCCCGTTAATGAAATCTTTCAGAATCGACTTGGAAAATCACTTGGGCGCGACACGGGACGACACGTGGCACCGTGATCGATAGAGTTTTAACTCAATCAGTTTGAACTAGGCGGACAGCCCCCTTCGCGCTCCACCGCGAAAAAATTACGAACGATAAGTATAGCCCGGCACGATGGAAGGATAACGTCATAATAAATCTGCGGAGTAATCTTTACGCTGAGATGATGAGATTTTTGTATCGCCTTTAGTCGAATGGAGTCTTTGTCAGAGATAACGAGCTTCGAAGCGACAGGAAAAATTATAGGCTAAGAAAAGGAATTTTACTTTAAGTTCACTAAATGTGAATTGAAAGAGTCGCCCTCTCGCTGAGCTCGTGGGACGGTTTTGTAGACACTTTTTAATCTCCAAGTGCTCGTCGTTGAGTTTCGCGGAGACGTTATTAAAACGAAAAGTTGACTTTCGTCTCCCTTTTACACTCAATTTTATTTTCATTCCGCTCGTAACTCCGACTGAAATTGCGAATATTCGAAGTTACGCATATTGAAGTAAACGTTGTTCGCATTCAGTTTCTTAGAATCTTTACTTTTTCTCGAGGCAGCTACGAGAATGAAATTTTCAAATTTCGAATGAATCGTGACCATATCTCTGTCAATAAATGTCCTACCCTAGCATCGCCATACTCGTAACGGACTGTCTATCCAGAACTCCGTTCGAGCTTCCCACGAAGCCATTTACCACGAGACCGAGGTCCGACAATTAAGGCGACTACGGTTACGCGCGACGCATAACCGCCGCGAGCGTAGGAATTGAAAAGAAAAGGGGAAAAAGGCGGGAGAGCAAAGGATGAAACTTAGAATGTAAGTACGGGACAGAAGCCATGTACCGTCGTATCGCGGCAGAAGGCCGCGACGGAGCCCCACCACCGAGGGGAATTTACCGCAACGAAGGGGATAGGGTATATCCTGCATGTTGCGAGCGAACACGACTGGATAGGTACGTGGGAGTAGAGAAAGGAGGCAAGTGTATTAGGTGTATTTATGTAGGCGGTCTCATTGCGCGCGAAGTTACTGTAAGTACCGGCAGTTACTTAACTCGACAGTTTCTGCTATTGCAGTAACCGTGGCGGTGGTAGCAGCAACGACGGCGGCAGCCATATACCTACTCGAAGAGAGCTGCCTTCCTTGCCTTGGAACTGAAGCTAGTTATGGACGTAGCGACGGGACTGAGAGGGGAGGGGTGGACCGAGTAACTCTGCGTAGCTTCTACCACCACGATTCAAGAAACCATCTCCTGTTGCACCTTCCAACCCCCGTGCAACCCTCGCCCCTCCGCGGCACGTTGCTTCGTTGCTCAAGTATATGGTAACTGCTCTTTAACCAACCGCCTTAATCCGCTTTTCTCTCTCCGAGGCGAAGACAATCACCCTGCTTGGCAAAACCCGTAGCAACGAGTCCTTCGATCCCACGTCTTTCGTCGATCCTCTCGCTCTATCCCTCATCATCTTTCCCAGTGCCACTTTGCGATCCACTCGTGTCGGATTTCGTCGCCCCCGTGGACTCCTTATTTCGATGACTAGTGGTTCCTCGATACGTTTTCTTTCGGATTAACCCCCGGCTGGTCGATGGAATTCCGATGGGACATTTAGGGAACGCTGAGATTACAGGTGTCGATGAAACTTGAGGATGTGTTTAAGAGCGCCAGAGTGATCGTGAGCGAGAATTCCAATTTAATTAGACTTGACAGGATTTCGAGAATCCAAAAATTGTCCAATATTTCCAACACAAATTCCAATATATAGACTTCGAGATCTCTACATTGCTCAGCCTTACCTTAAAAGTTCCCAACACCTGTTTCTGTAGTGTATACCCATAAACCGTGTTTTGAAATTGCGAACAACAGTCATGGACCAAGGAACGAACTAAAAGTGGCAACGAAGACCTCCCTATCGGCGATTCGACGTCGTCCAATGCATCGATACAACTGGCGTTGGTAGACGGACAAAGCGCGACGAGAAAGTAAAGAAAAGAGTCGGGCACGCTGGAGGCAATACAGTCTCCATTATCAGAGCCGGCATTTTGAATCGAATTACAAGAAACCGCGAGAGCGCGTAATAACGCTCGACTCCGCGCCGTGGCTGCAAGACTTTTATACACCCTTTCCACTTTTCCACCCTTTCTGTTTCCCTCGTTCCCGTCCCCGTCGCCTTAACCCTCTCTGTCTTGCTCGCCTTAACGACCGGCTGAATATTTATAAAGTCGACATCGTCTAGGTGGTCGGTAGCAAGGCCGTGAAAGCCACCGCGTCCCATGGAGTTTCATTGTAATTGCCCTGTTCTTCTTGACTTTTCCTTGAAACGGGATCCCGTTGAATTGCATTATGCAAATCGCAATCTCTCTAAGTCACCTCGTCCGTCACGTGCAGGCGGCTGAATCGCGTCGCGGTGGAAAAAGGAACGGTCAGAACCTGGGGCCCGTGGAAAAACGAGAAGAAAATCTGGCTGATCCGGTTCCAACCCCCGATTCCCGTGACGCGATAACGACGCCTCGAACCAGGAGGCGCGGGCCACGACGCTCTCTAACGACAAAATTATGGTCTGCATGCATAATTGGACTATCCCCCGCCTACCCTCCCTGCTTCGCGAGTATTTGCGATTCGCACGCGATTCCGCGGGGCAATTAAACTCGCGAGAATCAGTTAAGACTAAGTTGAGGCGAGTCGTCGCGGTTTTATTGTGTCTGTGGCGAGAAGAATTCTAAATGGGATGGAATTTTTTAACGACAACGGATAATCGTAGTCGACTGCGGCAGTAATAAGCCATTTATCGTGTTAATGTTCAAGCTTTGCATCGTGTATTGCAATTGGGCAACATTTAAATATTTCCAAATGCAGAGAATAAAACTGAGAGTAAAATAAATGTATCAAGTATACAAATAAAATTTAGTTCACATAATATTTCGTGTAACTATTTATTAGAATATCTTATACTTTGTCTCCTTTAATATACAGGTAGTTTAACCCATCTGACAGGATCAAGGATGGCTACAAATGGAAATATTAAATAGAAACGGTAAATATCTTGTTACGACTATAGCCAACGTTGTTGAATTTTTAAACGATCTTAAACGCTCGGTAAAATCTCTTGGTAGAGGGCTTAATGCAGAGGATTTTATGCACACGATCCTGCAGAATTTAGCTTAAAATGGCCTCCAGCCTTATAATTAAAGTGTCTATAAACTTAATTAGTTTTGAAAGGATGCGTTTAATCTTACGGCGGCACGTGCGCGTATACATTTATATGGGCAGAGTGAAATTGCACTTTGACGTAACGGGTCGGTGAAAAGAAAATTACAAAAGTGAAAAGACTTGCGGTAGTTGAAACATTCCTTATATTTCGATCGGTAAAAACAGGACGCAAACAAAAACTTTAAGGAAAAGACCCGTCGTACAATTTAAAAAATCGTTACTATCGGAAAAACTGGATCCAGAATAGAAAAATTACTTCTCCAAACAAAACAACTTTTTCATCTCATACTTGTTCATCGCATCAGATGGAAAAACGAGGAACATTTGCCTCGAGCAAACCCGGAGCGCTCCGTCGTCCCTGGCACATTCGCTGTATTGCGTTTTCCATATTCCAGAGTATTTCGTACGTCGTGATTGATTAAAGAACCTGCGAAAGGGTTCAAGAGATATCGTTGGAAAAATTTGTTTCGTTTTTTTCTCCAACGGTACTTCGCGAACGAGGGCGGAAATAAAGTTACGAGCGCGCGGAAAGGGACGGGAAGAAACGGAAACGAAAATTCGTAGCATTCGCTTGGAATGATGAGAGGACGTAATTTTTTAATTTTATTACATTTTTAACTCGCGACAACTTTTTCTCGCTGCAGGCGCCGCCGGGCGAGGTACGCGGGATAGAACGGGCAGGGATATGAATATTCATCGGGCATTTAGGCCGCGACGTAACTCAATTAGCGGCGGAATAATTGTCCGCTGTCCGACACAGAGTGCAGAACGAGCTGCTACGAGGAGAAACCCAGTCCACTCTATCTGATTTGCCGACAAACTTCTTGAGCTGGGGAATCTCAAATATGATTTACGAAAAACTCGCCCGGAACGTTGCGGAGAAAAACGAGATTATCAAATATAACGCCCCGCGAGAAGGACGCTCGGTAGTTGAAGAAATGACTGTTGGAGGTGTTACCATTGGCTAAAGGTCACGGGATAGTTTAATATTGCGTGACTGGCGAGCGTAAAATGTTGTAGGGTAAAAGCACCAGTTGTTGGACACCTTTAGGATATTTTTCTTTAAAAGTACTAGTACATCTTCATTGCTTCTTATTTGATTGTTTACAAATGAGAATGTCAAATGAAATCATTTAAAGAATTTTAAGAAAAATTGTATGTAAAAATCATTCCCAAGCTTTCGAGTTTTACGAGCGTCGGTTCCGTTCCAGTAACGCTAAAACTGAATACCTATTTCCATTCCTCCGTTGTTAATGTCTCGATGAAAAATATTATTTGTCTGGTAGCGTACGAAAACACTTTCCAATTATCAGATTTAGTCAGCCCCAATGCCGTTCGTTATCCTCGTCGTCGTTGCCAGGAACCGAACGAAAGATCGACCGATGACCCAGGAATTTGATAAAAATGACTTCGCCGCGCGCGCATATTTTTCCATTCAACGGGATAGAGCAAATAATTTATCCCGGGGACAAAGTATTACAGTAATACGCGGCGAGAGTGGAAAATTAATTTCATTCCCGGATTGTCACGCACACAAACGGAGTCCAGTCGATCCCTTTCAAGTCTTGTCCGTCCCAGCACGCCGGAATTCGTTAATATTCATAGCTGCGGGGGACGGTCGACTCGGATAACGCTTATCTCGTCGCTGAAATAACTCGATAGCCGCGTAATTCTGACTCGGCGCTTTCTCGTATCCTCGCTTCAATATTTTTTCACGTCGCGATATATAACGGCGACAGCGCAAACTGGGATCAAACGTTCCGCGTGCGCCTCTGCCAGGAAGGGTTTATCCCCTGAAACACCTGAGAATAAAAGACCTTATATAATAAAATAACCGAGACCCTCTCGTATGTGGAACAAAAATTGCACGCAGTAATCAAGGTCCTACTACGTATTCAACAAAAATCACTCAAAAATAGATCTCACACTCATACTGAACGGGTACACGAAAGCTACACTTCCACATGCTCGATCACAACCCCGTAAGTTCGTTTCTAAACCTAAAACACCGCAGATCATACGCGGCCATGAGTAAAACAACGCCGAAATTCCTCGACAGCTTGCGGAACGTGCGGTTGTAAAGGTTGTAAGATTCCCATAATCTAGCCGAATACCGAGAATACCGTCAGACGGGGCGGAAAACGGGGGCATGAGAAAAAAAGTGGTGGATGACCACCTGTTGATGCGCTCCTGAATATTCGCGGCGAGTCTCCGTGAGTGATTATTGTAAAAGACTGGTACGTCGCCGGTAAACAGCTTACAGCGCCTGGCCTCGTCGATGGAACGGAGCGCAGGCCGTCCCGTCGGGAGGTCGAGGGAAATTACGAAACACTGACGGGCGGCAACGTTGGTATCGTTTTTACTTCCGTGTCGCGAAAGGATCGCAATTTGATCCTCGTACGCGAAAGCTCGAGTGGAGGCGAAGGATTGAGAACGTTCCCAGGAGTACGGTCGAGTGGACGGATCGTTCGTTCTATCCTCGCCCCGTGCGTTTCTTTTTCCCTTGCCGTGACTCCCCTGGCTACGACGCCCTCTCAAGTCTCGAGCAGACACGAAGTAGCCACTCTTCCGATGCCGCCCCCGCTTCGAATCCAGTCACCCTCCCAATCCCACTACTTTGATCTCCGGCTCTTCCCGCGAGGAACGTGCCTCGGTGTCATACGGTGTTCCGTCTTGTTCCTCGATCAGACGACGAGGACGTTTCGCGACGTGCTTTGTGTTTCGTCCCTGATTCTCGCAGGCCTCGGACGTGACCATTTTTCGACGGAGAATTCGTACAATTTTGCTATTTATCAGGTAACAAGACCTCGTGGTTCTGCGATAAAGAGAATTTCGTGTCCGCAGGTCCATCGGATCATCATTGAGATGGGTCTGGAATTGTTTAGGGAATGTAGTACTTGAAACGTTTCAGCGTTCAAATGTTATTCGAATGTTCATTTTTCCCCGTTCTACAATTCGATACAGATTCTGTACGGACCAACGCCTCCCAAGGCATGGATCGTCGAGAATTTTCTTTGCCTCGTCCGAAACTCTCCCATCCCTTTGGCAAAAGGAATTGATAATGGAGCTTGGATCGTACGGCCGAGGTGGAACTCGAAGATCCGTGGCGACAGTGGCGTTTGAGACCGGAGAAGAGGCCCGAAGAGAAGACGAGAAGCGGAAGAGATACGCAGAGCGAAAGGAGAACAAAAAAACGAGGGTACCGGGAGGGGAGGGAGAAGAGGTGCAAGAGAATCACTTGACGCAAGAGAGCGAGACGTCGGGTGCTTGCATCCGGGGAAATGGAAGGGTAGGCTTCTGGCTTCCGCCTGTCTGTTGCCATAGCGACCTCGGCCGCCCTTTGGCTGAGCAAAAGGGCCAGAGGCGGTAAATCTCTTGTACATACAATAATTCTGCGTTGCTGCGGGTTGCCATTTTGCAATCCGACTTTGCATTCTGTCGCCCCACCCACCCCCGCGACCCACGCCGATACCGTGACACTTCCGCTACGGTGTCTCGTCTTCCTTCCTTGATCACTCGAATCCCCTCTGAGAAGGGACCGCGCGTGCTTCTTTTTGCAAAATCGTGTGCGCTGTTTCTGGAATAACAGGAGCTCCACCACGTCTTTAGTTGTTATCCCTCACATAGCTTAAGGAGCCAATTATTTAGCAAATAATTCTATTTGTATGCACACCGGTATCTTAAGTATCAGAGTAAATTTAGAAGTCTGAGAGAAACCTTTCCTTTTCGATACATTCGTCAATAGGTAGTCTGTCGATGAGATGTCTAGTGCCTGCTGAAGATTTGACTTTAGTTCTCTGAGGCCAGAGTTAGTTAAAATTATTTACGTCAATGGCAAGGTTCGCTGAGCCAGCTCTCCTAACGAGTCCACCAGCAAGAGCTGGTTCTACATGTGCCAACGAACATGTATTTAGATATTTGTCAAACGCGCGGAGTTTGCTTTCGAAGTCAATGCGGATTCGGGGACAAACTTTCTACATATACTCGTGGACCGCTATTTACGTTGAAGATATAGTTGAACGAAACGATACAACTAAATGCAATTGAATTTCATGAATTAAATGAGTTTTATATTTTTCGAAATTAAAGCGTGGCAAAAATAAAGCGTTTATTCCATAATGGCAATTTCTGTTAGGACTGCTGGATTAATTTCGTCGTCAACAAACCTCGACTATCGTTCCCACGATATTTGATTACCTTTTTTCGATACTTGGTTAATTCAGTCGGCGAGTTAAAGCGATTCAAAAAGCGACGACTTTCCAAACGGTGCCGCACGTCGTTCAATTCGCCGTCTTAATTTACGAAACGTTTAGGCGGCCCCTCTAGCCGGCGGGTAAATTCGTTCCAGTTTCCGGTCGCAGGAACGATTCGGAAACGAAGCATCGGCACGAAGCCCCCTCACCCCTGTGCCCGTAAACGACGGCAACCTAATTCCCGAGGCCGGCCCTAAACGCGAGCGGCCACTGTTCCCCAGCACTTACGCGACCGTGGAAAATCGTCCGGGCGGCTTCGCCAACCGGATGCCAGGAATGCAATTTTCAGATTCTCGAACGCGCAAGTGCTCCACGTCCGTTCACGGAGGGGGGTTACGGGGCCCGCACGGTGCATAAATGCTCGCATAGATTCGGATAAGGACCGCGCATTCTGTCACCGGAAACGGGGGATGGCGGAACAGTAGCAAACTCCCGCGAGAGCTACGAGCTGCATTAGCGCATACTTGGGACGCGGGACGACTCCTTCCCGCATTCTGAGACGTCAACCCCCTCCGACCCCTGCTCTGACAGTTTCTTCGTTCGAAAGACGATGAATGGCGGCAACAATTTCGAGCATCTTATTAAACGTACGAAACAAGTGATTCGCGATATTAAAAGAAATATTTGGTGTAGAATAATTTCAAAATATTTCACGTAAATATTCGATGCTCGACATCTTTTTTTTTTTTGATATGTAGAATACATGTATAAGAATTGCGGTCATGTCTATACAGTCCCTTAGCCATGCGCGTACGCTTGCAACGTGTTGCACCAGACACGAGGACCGCGGGCTATATTCGAAATAAAATCAGAAGGCCAGTGAACAGTTTTTGCTGTCTTTTTTACGCGCTTTGTGCGATGTAACGATCGTACCTGCTATATGAAGCGTTTTTCGGTTGATTTCAGTGGATTAATTTTATCCGATTACAGACTAGAGGAGGCGGCTCTGTGTCGGAAAGCGTGTATCAGACTGTCGATTTTTTAACATTATTTGCCTTTGTATATCGTTGAAGAGTTCATTGTTCCATTCGAAGCTTTTACAGCTTTTTATTGGCAATTCGTTCGATTGTTGTCGGGAACAAAGCGTGTAAATATTTTTTGATAGATAAAAATTTCCAAACGTCGAATGCTTTAACATGAACGAAACGAAGTGGACGCGTGACGTGATTCCAGTTATTTAACAATGATTTTCAAATTGTAAGAACAAAATTGTTGGAAAAACTTTCATGATCTACAATGTATATTACAAAAACCCATGTATTCGCTATTGATTCGAATGCAATGAAAAATATTTATCTCAAAAGAATTGGCACAACACAGAACGATATAAGAATCGCGAAGGCCATAGTCGAAGCGTCCTTGCAAGAAGCAAACACTCGTAATGGGACGCATCTAGGAACCTCTGGTGTGTCATAAGAGTGTGCAGAAGTTGCGGTCGATTTGAGAAAAATGAGATTTTCATTCCCCTCTCTGTTACTGGATGGTATTCATAAACCGAGGATAACGGTCGCGCATATCCCCCAGCCCCACGGTTTAGGAAACGCGATAACAGTATAACGATGTCCAAAAAAAAGTTGTCATAGTACGAACCGCACGTAAGAAAGAAAAGCTAATGTTATTTCTTTTGGCTCGATGACTCCCCGTTATTTTCTTATTCTTGCGTCGTATCATTTTCTCGTGAAGCGATCCTGAATATTTTTCGTCTCGACTGTTGATACGAAACGATAAACATAATAAGATTGCTTCCACCTTTTGTTACCCGAGCTAGAGGTTTATTAAATTTTTTTCTTGTAAGCACACTATCGAGAATGTTATAGCGCGACATTGTCCTGGATCTTGCATAGCAATATGTTTCGAAATTTATCATGGCAATTTGAAAATGCAGTCCAAACAAAAAATAAAAATTAAGATCGTTTCGAGTAGCTGTGTCACACACTGGTCGGAATAAAATTAATCAACAATGTGTAGTCTTTCTCTTTCTCTCTAAGATGAGAGACACAAGCACTGTGTTCATGCTATAATATAAAGTCAAAAACGGGAGCCATGAATAATACATTATCCCAAGTAAATTAATATTCCTGCATTTAATAATACTTTGAAGTAAAGTCAAACGGAGTTACAGTAATAAATTTAATAAAACAGAGGAAGCATGAAGGAGCAGCCGGAAATAGGTTACGAAGAGCGTAGAACTTGATATTCCGCAGACTTTCATCGAAAATGGATCATGTAAAGGATCGAATGGAACCACGGCACGTTCATATATCGTGGTAAACTTTTCCTGCCTCGGGCATCCAGGATGCACTTCGTATTGAGAGTATACGCAGAATCCTTTTAAGAGGAAAACATTCGTGCGACACGCGACAATAATGTGACACGACTGTCAGGCACACGCGTGCATTTCTATTGCGTTCAATCGCCGGATATCACCAGGATCAACGAAACGTCGCCTAAGGGTTTTCCAGTTGAAAATAAATTTTTTAATGCAACTAAATCGACTACGTTGATTTCTCCTTTCCTTCGATTACACAATTAGCGATACATTTTTTAAGACTAAGATTCCAATGAATTTAAAAATATTGAAATATATAATTATAAAAAATTGAAAATTCAATTACGAATACTAATACCGAGTTCTAGTAACGTGACAAGGTGGCCTGCCTGGCGATTCCAATTAACAGGAAAATTATCTTCGGAGTAAAAATGTTTACGATCGTTAAGTAGGCAAAGTCTTTCGCAACACTCGTTTTAATCCGTGGAAAAAAAAACCTGATTACGGGTGGCCAGGCTGCTCGTAATAATTCACGTGGAAAGCTCGCGAAAGGGCGAGTAGTAACGGCACGTTGTTAATCAGCCTCGCGTACCACCAGTAACGTATGAATAAGAACCCAAGCCAGGAGGCCAGCCACGAAGTTGAACAGTGGTTCTCCTCGAGTGAACTGTAATCAAGGTTTGCTGGGCAAACGCGATAAGCTTTCGACCAACCCGATGGGCCGCTTTGAGTCATTTTTTTAATTAAGATCCTTAAACGGTTTAATTTCTTTCTCCGTCTGTCCTTGGTCGTCTTTCTCTACTGCGCGCGCGGCGCTGTTTGCAATTCTCTCCCTCGCGGCACGACTAAATTGTGAGCCTGGAGATTCCGCTGAATAAAGGCTACTATCCACGGAGTTACGACTCTCGTTGGATATTTCGGGTCATTTTTTAATTACGACCCCGGAACTGTTGGATTTCTCTCTCATTCTCTCTCCGTTCGCGACGAAACCGCGCGGGCACGCGGCAAAAGAAAGGAAATCATGGAGCTAGACTAGCGATACAATCTGCGACAAAATTATTGGACATCCCTTATAATCGTTGGCGTGAAGCGGTACCGACGATGCACAAAAATAGTTTAAATAAATGAAAAATGTGAATAAACAATAAAAGAGAAGAAAAAAGTGCATGCCCAAAAATTCCTAACTCAAGAAACACTAAAAATCCAGAGGCATCGCATCGTTTTGTCGCGGAGTGTACCTCTCAGCGGCATAAAGCGTTCTATTTGCATGTTATTGTTTAATACAAGTTTATGCTTGCCGAAGCCAACCGCGGCTGGATTATACACAGTCCAGAAAGGGTTGGGGGAGACGCGGTGTTCGTGGAATGCAAGTTGGCAATGCGTTTTCTATCTGTATATGCCTTCGCCTCGTAAATGCTGAAAGCTGCGTTATAATTTTGGCAAATAAGAACGAGCTGCCTCTGGGCGGCGAGTGTGACTGAGATTGCGAGGAATGCGGCGTGTTTGCTTCGTTGTAACGTTGCGCTGAGTGCTGCAATAATAATGGCGAAATTTGCAAATACGAAACTGTGGAAAACATCCGGAAAGTGAGCTCTTACGCGCTCGCTGCACGCCGCGAAGAGATAAACGCTGAGGGAGCTTTTTCAAACCGAAAATTTATAGATGGAACAGAGAAAAGAGCAGCCATCCGGATCCGAGTGCACAAATTCTTGTCGTGGTTTTTGTCTACTTGGTTCTTGCGAAACCTTAACGCGGACGTGTGTACATTTAGGGAATAAATTAGAATCCGTGTCCAAATTTCGAGCCACGAAATGGCTAGCGGTGCGATTGTTCTGTTGGACGTTGCGAATTATTACGATTGTAGGTAACGAAGTGTCGTCAAATAAATGGACATACTGATTTGTAAAATTTTTAATTGCGAAACGGTTTACGCGACTAGTTGTTTGGTTGGGAAATCGGAGCAATGCTAAAAAATTATGAGTGTGCAAATATTGCTAACTCTAGAGAAGCTAAGATAATAATACATCTCAAGATATACGTAAATCAAATATTTAAAATGACTGAACTATCGAAGCATTTTCATGAAAATATTGCAACCATAGCCTACATTTCCCGTTGAACGTTTCGAGTATTTTCCGTAAACTCGTCCACTTGTTTCTAACTGTACGGATAAATATTTTCGAACACGCATGTCCACAAACTTTTTTCCGCGTTTGATGAATGGAACCGAACCGAAAGTTACCGAGTTGAACCAACTTTCCGGGTACTAAATTTTCCGTTATTCTTTTTCATCGCGTAACCCTCGGGGTCCACAGATCAGCCTCAATCGCCGCACGCAACGATATTAATATCAGTTTCGAAAACAGCTCCTGTCCCTCGCATACCAGGGCGAACGGGTCGTATTTCCAATGCCTCCGTCCCCCGATATTTCGAACATTCTTTAACTTCCAGCGACGAGGAATCCCGTGTACAAGCGTTGGGAAAACACTGCCGCCTCTTTTGATCTCGTCCACCTGCGGGTCCCGCGCGTGAACACAGACTTTCATATTTCCGCAAACTTTTGAAAGGAACACCGGCGGCGAGCGGGCCGACGCGAGGCGTGGGCATCCATGCAAAACGCCACTGTGCCATGTAAACGAACGCCAAAACGTCGGGAGCCCATTCAACGATGTTTTACTCCTATCTATCCAACGAAGTGGGCAGTTTATCACGCAAATAAAATTTAAACAAAAAGAATTATAACGTGTGAACTTTTCCAGGATCGTCGATGTTGCTTCCATAGCAATTGTGTTTTACAATTTCATGGCGACGGGGCTGGATAGTAGCGCAACTGAAGCATAATTATTCGGTACGTTAGGTACGATTAATATTGACGAATGAAATTGTAATTGATGCGTGTGAGTTGAAAAGCTTAATTAGACAAAATTGGCAGTGCATTATTATGCGGAATATTACGCAATATTATTTGTGTAATTTGTGAGAACATTATTTTATAATATCCATTGGAATACACCTTCTACCATTTTTCACGAGCTAAATGCGAATCATTATTGTGGTTCCTTATGCTTCTACCAATTTTGGACAAAAATGCACCAGCTTTCCCACGGAGCCCCTCAGTTACAGCAACGGAGACGTGAAACGAGTCCCCCTGATCAACATAAAAAAGGGACGCGATAATGTTGCGATATAGACGTCAGCGTAATGACGTTCTTTTCACAGTAAATTAAGCGCCAAAGGAAGGGTCTCGTCCTGCCGCGTAGCGTGACGCGTGTGTGCGAGCCCGTGGGTGCGTGCGTGTTCACGTGTGCGCCAGGGAAACGAGAGAGCAGCCCCGTTATACGCGGAGCTTCCTTGAGCGGTATATAGGGGCACTTATGCGTCGCTGAAAGTGGGCATTATGAGGCACAATGGAACTGAAAACCAAGGCTGAACGGTCTATCGCCTCACGTTTCGCGAGCCTCCTTTTCCTTCGCGGTGAAAAGTAAAGTCTGTGGTTCTGGAGTGGCTGACCGATGCGTTACATGCGCAAGGAACGAAGAAACGGGATGATACGAAAGTAACGTGGGCGATGAAACCTTCCGAGCGAGGAATATGGTTTCTGAGAAGTTCTATACCAGAGAAGAAATTCTCGTTTCGGGGTGAATGTAAAGCACTGCTGGAGCTTTGCTGCGTGTGCATCGGTTTGGATGAGATGAACGATTAAAAGACTCGAGGAACGGTTCTTTAGTTTTTCGAATGGTTTTGAGTTTTCCTAACGTGGTTTCCAATCTACCATGTGAATTATATTTCTCCATGACGATAGATATTGCTCTGAAACTGTAAAAAAATAACGATCCACGCGTGAACCGATATTTTACGCTAAATGCTTGGCCATTTCCATCGGAATTAATTCTGTAGTACTCCAGAGCCAACGGGTTTCCTTTTCTATTTTTAAGCTGCACGACAGACGAGCGCCCGTATTTTCCTAGACACGAAGAAGATGGACGCTCCCGGCGTCTCTTTCTCGGGGTGGACTAGTAAATACACGTACCCCTCTCCTCCCACGTAGCTTGTACGTGGATGCGTGATAGGACGGTGCCGAATGAGCGAAGGAAAGGTTTCGCTCGCACTTTGCAGCGTGTCCTCGGGAGACTACGTGTCCCAGGACTCAATAAACCTCTCCACTTCCTCGCTTTTCAAAGGCAGAGGAGATATTTTCTCCCGCAGGTGTCTCGCCGAATGGATGGTAAAGATTCGAATCCGCTTTCTTCTCCTACCTCTGCTTCTTCTGCATCTTCCGCGTCTTCTTTCGTTTCCTCGTCCCCTTTTCTCGCCAAACTTCCATTCTCCGCTTCCATCTCGACTGTTTTTCACTCTCTGTTGGCCCCTCGCCGTTTCCTCAGCTGGCTGGGCAGGTTTTCTGTTTCCATGTATTCCAGGATGTCGTCGCTTTTTACCGTTGGCGTCGAGTAAACATCCAAGATTTCGCCGGCGCTGCATCCGTTGGAAATTGGCAGATTTAGATAGGAAGAAAGAGGTAAATCCACCAATTTTCGACGAGCGCGACGATCGACGAACTCCATTCGCTATTTGTGCCCTGAACGGAGTGATCTAGCTTGATAAAAACCACCCCTCTGTTTCGGACGCGATTTTCCGCGTCTGACAGTCGCTTCGTTCGAGGAAGTTTGGCTCGAGTGATGTTACTATGTTCGTGGAAACTACGAGTACAACTTCAATGGCTGTCACAAGAATGCTACGTGTAGGAACGAAGGAAAAACTCATTTTCAAGAATTGTTTCCGAAGACACTGAATGTATAATATAAATGTTTCGTAGATATGCTGAAAATACGTACTTTGAACTATAGTTTGAACGAACACTGAATCCTATGAAATATCGAACATTGAATTTGTGAGCACCGATGGTCCACTATCCGTGGTCGCAGAAAAATCGGTAAATACTTTATCGTCGTGCAGAAAATATAGGTTAATTGCTGTACTGCTGTAACAGCGTATAGAAATAGTTACTGAATGGAAACCTACACGGGATAACTTTTCCAATGAATGAAAAGGAATAACTTTTTTTACAACGTTACCCAGAGGAAATTGCGTTGGGCGTAACGTGTTCGTGTATCGAGGAAAAATTGGAAAAGAAATCAAAGAGTTTCGTAGAATTGTGGAATTAACTTGGAGAATTTTATTGTATATTCTTTGTGCCTAGGCATATAATAAGTTTTGAAGGGACATCTGAAGTTTATACAAGTACTATATTCTTATTACAATACTGGCTGTGTATTTATTAAGTTTTGTACATGGATGATCATTGAGATAATCAATTTATACTGATATGATTATGAAATAAGTTGAATTATGAATTTATATGAAATATTCTGTTTCCATTTTCATTATGTTTGTGACAAAAATGATTCACGTTCATTAAAAAAGAAAAATGAAAATGAAAATCATTCATCCAGGTGCGAGCACGAAGGGATAAAAATTAAATTTGTTGCAATAACGACGACAATTCGTACTTTCAGTAATCACGGACTGTATAATGTGACACTTCGCGTGAATCATTAACACCGCTACGGTCCAGAAATTCCATTATACATTTAACCTGTTAACTGGGTCATTTCCAGGCCAGAAGCGGCCCCTGTACGCGTAATTAAAAATGAGGAGAAACGAGTTAACTCGTCTTGTCCACGACAAATGAGAACAGGACGCGATTCACTTCTGATACAAATATAATGATGCCATTACGTAGAGTTATATTTGGAGAAATAAATAAAACAGCGATAAACATGCGTTGCCATTGTGGTCGGAATTACTCTTCCTGAACAAGTGCAATTACTGTATTATTAGACTGCAGGTTTTATGGGTGGCGTATGTTAAGCCTTTGCGCTTAATTGGCGCACCATACTTTGCAACTTAGTGCAGGATTCATTTATGTTAAAGCACTCTATGAAATAAAATTTAAATTATAAACGTTTATATATTTTTGTGGGAGAAGGAACACTTTCAATTTTTGTAAGTTGCACTACAAAATTGTGTCGACATTGCAAATATTCGATGTGCAAACAGGGTTAATAGGAAAACTAGCAATCTTACAATTTTGGTAAGTTTATAGTCGCAAGACCCCCTCAATACCATTACAACGCTAAATTCGATGAATAGAGAAAGTTGTAAGAGTTTGAAGGCGGCGGCGTGTTACGATAAAGAGTAGCGATCGGAAACTTTAAAGCTGTTATTCTCGTACCACATTTTTCAAGCTTGCGGAAGTGATATCTCAAAAAGTAATATAACTTTTGACTTGAAATTTTAATAGCTTCCAGAAAATGTCTGCCAGGAGTTCTCAGTACAGGCGGAAAAGATGAAATTTCTCCACTGTTCCGTTTCCTTAGATTTAGGAGTTCATCGAGCGTCTCGGCAACAAGAAAAATAATTCCCTTGGAATGAACGAACGTATCACCCTCCTCGAAAAGAAAATCACCACTCCGCTTAACTATCTAAAGCGTAAAATTTCTCCATTCGAGGCGACGAACCAATAAAAGCGTCGATAAACGGCCAAGAACGAAGACAACGGGGTTCGGAATCCTCGACGAACGACGGACGTCGATAAGACGCGAAGACCACGTAGAAAAATATCGCGATGGGGTGGCCAAGGGGGTAAATACAGCAGCGAGCAGAACCGAAAGTTCTCCGTGGGGTGTAGCCTGCGCTGGCTGGCTCGCAAGGGCCGCAGAAACGTAATTGGATATAATTTTTGCGGGCCGACTAACCGAATTATACGGCGGCGTGTTTGCGTTACTGGCTGCTGGTGGTGCCGTCGCCATGAAATGGGTAGCGCGACGAGGAAAGGGGAGAGGAACGGGGGGATGATAAGCCCGCAGGGTAACAACCACCGCGAATTATTAACAGAATCAGCGGCGCCTCCGCGCGCGCCCTTCGAGTCACGCTGCGCGGCAAAGTAAATCAGCCCACGGCGATCGCGGGCGAAAGAGGAAAGACTCACACCTGACCCTCGGCCCCATCCCTCTCGTGCCAAACGAATAAATCGGTATGCCGTGGTGGATTATTCTCCCTGAAACGTGTTTACGTTTCGCGTGACGAGCAGATTCCGCGATGCGCGAACTCGACGGATGATACTCGGCTAAAGGGATTGTTTGGTAATGCGTAAAGTGGAGCAGGTGTGAAGTTGACGTTTCGGACGTTTCACGCCCTTTGGCACTCGGAGAATTTTATTCAGTGCAACTGGCAACTTCGAGGCGATTCTATGGAGGCGGAGGGAAGTTTACAGTGTTCCTTTCTCCGTGAAAATATAAATATATATATATATATGGTTGGAATTTTAATTTTCTGTGTATATTTTGTTAATTTATGCTGCATTGTTAGTGGAGAAATATATAAGTTATCGATATCCTTTCAGACACTGGATTGAAAGGTAGATAGAAAGTGTAATGGCTCCTGCCAAGGATTTGGTGGACTGAAGGGTTTTCGCGTTCGGTTTCAACCACCCTGAAGTTGCGGCTGCGAACCTGTGTTCCTCGAGGGGTCGTTTCACGATCCTGGGGTCGTAGCAATTAAGTTTCGCAACCTTGGAGTGGTGCAATCGACTGGCACTCAAACGTCGACGCAATCAGATCCCATAACTGCGAGGTCGTCGCTATCCTCTCAGGAATTTGTGCACTTCAACGTGTGTAATGTTTCTGTTTGGAATCCCGAGACTCGCGAAGAACTGACTTTACGAACGTGTAGTACTTTACCAACTTCGGTTTAAATACCTCTGATTAGAGCTCTTTTTTCCAAAATAAAACGTGAGTGGGAGTACTTTTATCGTTGACAGTGGATTCGTAAAACTTTCAGCTTTCACAGAATAATCATGCCAGCAGGTGCCGCGGACTAAATTCAGAATTTATACTGTCGACACGGTGCAATTTTTACATCGCTTGTTCTATCGAAGGAAGCGTTCTTCGGGCGGTTTACCGTTCCTCGGGGGGACATCTTGAGCTGTTAATTCTTCGCGTAAATTGCACGGGGCTTGAAATATCGTCGGAGGAGGCCATTCTTTGAAACGCGGACGCCCGCGAAGACGGTTGGAAAATAGAATAAAATACGCTGAATGGATATTTCTTCTCCGCGGAGGAGAGGGAGCGGGCGTAGCAAAGAAAACGGAAGCACGCCCCGGGTATTTAAGCGAATGTAAAATGGAATCAGTTTATGGCGGGAATTAAACTCCCGTAAAACGAAGTCGCCATCGCCGCGAAGTTATCAACCGGAGTTACTGCTAGAAATACAAACGACCAATGAGACGGCGAAAATTTATTGCGTGTACTAAAGGAAATGCTTTTCGAGAGCAAGACTTCAGACTGAAAGCGGCACGCTTGAATGATAAATGAAGTGGAGGCCATTGTATGCGTTGTTCCTTTTTTTTTTCTCTCGCTTTACGACTATTTTATATCATGCAAGGCGATACCGTAGGGTCGAGCGATAACTTAAAGGCAAGCTTTGGACCTTGGTAACGAATAAGGTGAGGGAAGACCTAGCGAAAGATGTTGCCAGAAGTTATATCGTACCTGTACCGTGTTCATCCAGTCGAGGAAGATGTTAAACTGTTCAACTTTGATGAAATGTTTAATTAGAAAATGCAGCATGGTTTCGGAACATACCAAATAAAGTGGAATGAATTCGGCAACATACCCGAACTAAGGGAATTCAGTCGAATAAGTTGAAATTAATTTCACGAGGGAGAAAGTAATCACCGGTAGATCGAGAATTTCATACATGGCGAATGCAAATATGAAAAACATATGCAAAATTTACAGTATATATCCACGGAGTGTATATCTATATACGAACAAAATAAAATATTAATTTACAGTGTACACCCGCAGTGTATATTCACAGTATATTTGAACGTCAATATTAGTACTCGACAATATTGTTTTTTTTTTTTTAAAGTTTCAAAATTCATCATTATCTTAAAGTTACATTCATTTAACGTTTACCTATACAAGTTTTGCGCGTACATTTTATATCAGCATACGCCGAAATGGATAAAACTCGCAGTCTAATAATAAAACATCGAGGAAAGAGGTCTCAGTGCTCATTTAAAGTACCTATTCGAGAAGGTCGTAAAACAGAAGTCTGTTCTTACACGTAGCAGCTACTTTTTTTTTTTGGAGGAGCGAGCTGCAGTCTCAACCAGGAAAACGATGGAGACGACGACGAGGACGGTGTTATCGTTCCTGACGACTTAGCCCGTCATAAACGATTCCCTTCGACTCAGGGCTCAGCTGAGTCAACCTTATAACGCTCTCTGCAATCTGGTTGGCTGACTTGCAACATGTACCAGCTCGAGAGTATCTAAACTACGCGGTGTTCCGCCCTAAAGTCCACACATCGGCTTGTAATGTCTCACTCGGTTCGGTTCCTGGTATTCTTTAAAGCACTTTGCCTCGCGAAACGATCGTACAAGAGCTCGTATCGTTGGTGGGAAGCTATCTTTATTGGTCGTCGTCTGTGGTCGTAATGATGAAGAGCTGTATCCCGCGAATAAGGATTTATGTAACCCAGGAATCCAGTGTTACAGTGATTATCGGCGAAATCAACGTTATCGCGCCGAGTGGAAAAATGTGTGGCGAGTGAAGCAAATCGTGATTTATAAATAAAATAAGATTATGCACATGGAGTCTATAAAAGCTGGAGAATATAATTTCAGTGTCCCTGTAGTCACGGGGTTCGCGAAATCGTCTCGATTCATTTTACAGTCGACATCAACGAGGAGTACAAGCGTTTAGGTGACACGACGACTGGTAACGAAGTTAACCAGCGCAATCGGGCTCCGTGTCGTTGATGCGACATCGTCCTGCCTCATCCCGAGTCTTCCTTAGCGTATCTCGGAAGGCAATCTCGGTCAGCAGAAATTTAATTAAGAAGCACGCACATTGCAGGGTCGCGCGGTCGTTTCGTCGTTCGCTTCCTCCCTCTTTTTCATTCTCTTTTCATTTGTCGGAACTCCGGGTCCGGAGGGTGCGATCCGTTGATTAGGACGACCGCAGCCATCAGCGGCCAGTTTGTTACCCCAGATTACGGCACACTTAGTCGGCCGTAGCGACATTAACATTTCCTCAGTCGAGTTTCCAGCTTCGCTGAATCCTGGCCTATTGGATCGTGTATCACCGTTGTAATTAATTATACCGAGACAAGTAACGACGCGTGGATTTATTGATCCACGACGATTGGCTCAGCACGGGGAAATTCGATGATACGGGAAATAATAAAATTCTAAAGCTGGACATCGCAAATTAGTATCGTTAAGGCGAAAATAGAAAATAACAAAATATATTTTGAAATGTCAATGTCGTAAATATGTAGGGTAGAAAATAGAAAGATGGTTGCGAATGTGTTGATAGGATGAGTGTACTCTTTCAGGCATTTTGGAAAGATGTAAGATTGCGATAGAATAACGATGAATTTTTTTTAAGTAAAATTCAAGTGCCTTTTCTACTTTTAAGTTAATAGTTAAAAAAGAAGTCGGACAGCACGGATCAAACTAACCGAATTCTAGGTGTTAATAACGTCTTTAGAATATTTTCAACTAGACTGACACAGGTTAATTTATATCTGACGCGAAGATCCGAGCAATCGAATCGAGGTGCTGAATTGCCACTCATGCCGGGCATTTCATTTTCCCCTATGGAGATTCCAAATTGCATAGCACCCTGTTTGATTTATTGCTCCGCGACATCGTCAAACTCAATACCAGGCAAACAATCAACAGCGTCACTCAAATAGCTGCCCAGGAGATCAGCGGACGAGTAATAAGTCTTTCAATCCTCATTTGGTCGTTTGTACATTTCATTCACCCGACACCTTGAAATATAAGAAAATTAAGCAAAATATAGTTCTCCATTCGCCATTGGATCGATGTATCCCAAAGCGTTGGTTGAATGGAAAAGATCCTAAGCTCCGATAGCTCTATGTGGTCGATGGCTACTGTTAACAATCCGATCGTGTAGCCGTTAGGGGAAGGGGTATCAAGAACGTAGGTAAGTGAATCCAGGAGGACCATTCGGGGTAATTAGCGAGGCGCCTAAATCACCGGAGTAGCATTGGCGGCTGGCAGATAGGCTACGCCGCCTGCGGGTACCACGATGTTACTGGTCTGGGAAGGGAAGCAGAGCCAGAGACGGTGGATCTGGATGGAAATGCGGGACAGGGGAAGAGGAAGAGGGAACCTCCGTTTCTGCTTCTGCTTCTGATTCCGCTCCTACCTGCGCCTCAATGCGCATTGATTGGACAATGCATTCAGCGTCGTACCGTTACTCGGTTTCTACTCATTTACCGTGGCCGCTTACGTTGTTCTGCGCAGCCACGTCGTTCCCTCTTCCGGGCGTCGGCAACTTCGCCTCTCGACGTTGTTTGGTTCCTTTGATTAGGCCAGTAAGACGATTTGCTTTTCGATTACCGTATAATTAGTTTTTTATCTTAAATTATGACGGAGCAAGCTGAAGTATCCTCTTTGGTTCACAAACGAAAGTCCTCCACAAAGGAACAGCTTGTCCGTAGCGCACCGATACCCCTTTCGCGCTCAACTTGGAACTAGTCCGACTCGTAGGTATTCACAATACCGAGCCACGTTCGGTACAACGATTTTTCATTCTTACAATCAGTGAAGCATGCTAGCAAAAGTTTTGCGAAACGTTTTAAGAACACACTGCGCGCCTAGGGAACTCCGGGGGACACGAAAACATAAATATCCGCTGCCACGCGTACACGCGAAACGTTTATGATACACGACGTTTCGAAACGAACCCCATATATTCGGGCTGAATCAATGATTGCCCCACTGTATCAAGTATCTCACTGGAAGATCGTCGAGTTACTTGGAGATGCAGGGATCCATACGAGCGCATAAATTCCGCTATCGGCAGGCAGTCTCTCACCACACCCCTTTTTCTGAGGTACAATGGGGTGGTCCCGGTCGGCCGTTGTTAAACTTGCGGCCAATATATCAGGCGAACTCGTATAAATTTGTTACCCACGAAAACGTACGTGGATAGCCTCTCCCCCTCCCGCCCTTCCACTTCTCTTCACCTCGCGAATCGCTTTTCCTTCCTTCCGCTTCCGCCTTTTGCACCCTTCCTTTCTCCCTCGTTCTTCCCTCTTTCCATCGTTTCTTGCGAACAGAGAAGATTCTTTTCTTTTCTTCGCCCCGCGCCGGGACGCTTACAACCCCTTCCAGGCCACGCATCGGGCGATAGCCGCCCTTCTCGGCGCATTTACGACCGTTTTCCACGTGCATTTTTATCCGTTGCGTAAATAACTACGCGCGCCCGTAAAACCTGATATACCGTCGATGCGGATTTATATATCGCTGCCGCGATAGATGCACCCTCTCACGGACGGTTCGATTGGCCAACCGACCGCTGCCGCTTCACGGATTTATAGGTCTTTTCTATGAACGTCCGACCAAGAGGAACAACCGTACGTGTGCATGGATACAGGTTTGATGTGGCTGGGAAGATTCATCGTCTTCTCGCGGGATACGTTTGTACATCGTTTACCCTGTTGTAGAGTTCCGTTTTGAGAATGTTCGTGGAGCGAGGGGATATTTCGCAGTCAGTTCTCTTCTCTATTTTACGATGGATACTAATCGTTATTCGCGCATGATCTTTTCATAGTCATTCCTAAAATTTCATTCAGACTTATCTCTTCGTATACCAACGAAGACCCAAAACGTGGGAGAAGTTGAACGAAAGTTTGCTCGAATTAATATAATTAGAAATTGTAATTGTGGAATGCGTTAGACGATCTTCCAAGACCAAAATGAAACCCCGAACGAGAAACTATGCGAATGAAGGGAGCGCACGGTTAACAATACAATCTCGCTCGAACAAGAAACGTAGGAACCGAGCAGCGAGAGCAACTTCGTGGCAAATAATTCTCCGTCGACCTCGAACGGGATCCGTTTTGCAAATAAACGATCCTATGTTAACGGTGAACGAAATTGGTTGTTGGCTCGGCGGGGAAACGACGCGAGGGTGGGCAACGAAGACGAAAAAAGAATTGCCTCGGTTTAAACAGTCCGGGAGCGAGGTAAGTAGATGAGGTGAGGGTGGCCGTACCGAGGCAGGAGGGAGGTCCGAGGGGGATGCGAGTTGTTATTTCAGACTCCGGGACGATGCCGAGGTTCCTAGTTAAGAATTAGCAAAGTAATTAAGAGTCAGGAAATGGAGCAAAATAAGGCGGAGGGCTTATATCTAGAACTTATACCGAACTTGCCGAGGGAAAGAGTCTAACTTAGCCCAGGCCAGGGGAACGTGGTATGGCTCTTTTCCGTTCGAGAATCCGACCACCCTCCTTTCTCCCTTACATTCCCACAGTCCACCTCTGCTTTTAGCCAATTCCACCGCCATCTCCTTTCCGGTTCGTTCGTTTCGTACGAATCTTCGACTAGAAACGTCGGAACTTTCTTTCAAAAACTCCGAGGGACGGAAACGTCGACGAGACGGGTGAATGACTAGCCAACGAAATTACCTGACGCCTTTCCACCTTCGCGCCGATCTCTCCTAACGAATTCGTCGATGCTATCGATCAACCGCGTTCGCGACCTTGCATGGTGTACACTGACACATGGGACGAAAACGAGAGATATTTTCAAAAAGATTCTGTTAGAGAAAAACTGTACGAACTCTATCGACAAATCAAGGATGCACCTGACTCACCCCCATAGCAGTGCACGTTCTTGTGCAATATTCATCTAAAAGCATTTCTACCGACTAGCCGAAGCTGTCGGACCATCAAAATCCCCGTTCGGTTTTCATGAATAATAACTATACACCCGCGACCGTCGGTTAAAAGCATTAGAAGTGGATTAAAAGCGGCGAGCAAAAGGCGAGAATCGAAGACGAAAAGTGGACGGTCGAGGAGCAAGAATAAAGGGATAATCGGAGGAGACATCGATGGCCAGTGGTGGGGCCGTCAGAGACATCTGGTGGCTTTGTCTTCGGGCCAAGACACGCCTCCTTTACGAGTTGGCTTAGCTCTATAAACGCTTTTCTTGGAGGCAATCGGGTTCCTTTTGCGATTTACCGTCCATCGAGGACGATCCTTGCACCAGACAAGCAAAAGGACACCGAATCGCGGTGCGGCCTTCCGCCGCCAAGAATGTCGCGTGCTTGGAAGAAGAAACGACCGGGGAAGGCTATTGGATGCAGCTAAGCCGGGCGGACGTCGACCGCCAAGAGGGAAGGAAACGCGACGAAACGGATGCGATGTGAAAGGACGCTGCTCGAAACTGAACGTGATTTTTCCCGGTGGCGTTACCAGCTGTTTGCTTGCCGCGACGCTAAGCACCCGACCTATACTTTAGACCCGTCGAGCGTGCAAACTCGTTGACGAGACGTTGACAAACACCCGACTCGACGCTGGACTCGTTTCATTGCCAGGACAAACACGGAGGAAGCACGGTAATGTCTCGGATATTGATAAAATTTACTGCTCGGATTCGCGATCAAGCGTTACCCCCCGCTTCGACTCGAGCGACCGGTGATTCGAGTGAAAACAATACCCGACTGGCTAAACTTCGTTCCATTGTGTCGCATTCATTGTTCCCTTCGTACTGTTCTGAGAAATGAATTCTCTAACAGTGCTTCGCCTATTGATAATTGACGGTCCCAATGTGGGCATGTGAGACGATTCCTCCTTACATCGAAGTGCTGAGATTTCAACAGAGTTCAAACCTTAATTACTATCTCGGTTGATAAATGATAGCCCAGTTTTCTCTCACAGAAGACGAGATCAAGCAAATTCTCGCTAACGAGTCCACGATCCAACTCAAGACAATCTAGCACAATTTTTATTCCTCGGCTGATTAAACAACATCGCGTTTCGTAGATCCTCGATGGGCCGATGGTTAAACGCGAGGCATATATCGCCAGTTATACGAGAGATTTTACGAGGAGCACGACTTTCGGAAGTATCCCCGTCGGGTGATATCGGAAGATCGTTTCGAGACGGAACGATATGTCCCAACGCTCGTTCCACGGCACTCCTGAAATTTGGCCAAGTTTGATTGAAATTTGGCACCGTATCGGCGACACGCGCGACAGAGAGCGAAGTGCTGCGATCTGATCAGAAAGATTGTTATTGCCAGAGTCGAGTGGCATCGAGGATCCTTCGATTCCATCGGGTTCGAGGAGGGAATAGAACACGGAGGAACGAGGACGAGGAGGCGTGTCGCGAACTCCGCTTTCGGGGCCGTGCTGCTACGGTCCCGTCGCGTCATCGAACGACTTTCGAGATTTGAAAACGAGCCGCTCAAAAATTCGATTATCCACGGTAAGGCGCGACGGAACAGGGGACGGAAATGAGGGCGCGTCTTCTGATTGGTCGAGCCGAGAGGAAATCGCCTCGAGATTGGTTATTATTACCCCGTTAACGCCGTTACCGTTGCCACCAATCGTGCTTCCAATCATCTTCGTTATCGAACTCCTCGCCACTCGCGACGAAATCGCCTTCCATTCTATTCTCTGTCGTCTCTTTCTTTCCCTCCACGCCCGGTTTGTCTATCTTGTTTCTGTCAACCCCTCTTCCGTCAACCCCATTTCCTTCCCTGCTTCCGCTCATTCTGTCGACTTTCGGCTGGCTTCGAGTGCGAACAAGTGGTGGTTCTCGGCGATTATCGATTTATTTTCGACCGCGTCCCGCGTCGCTCGACGTTTCGTTCCATTTGACAGAGGGTAAGAATTCATACTTGGACGCGAGGCACTTTGAAACATTGCTTGAAAGTGAAAATAAGACATCTACAATGAAGCTTCCAGTAGTTGACATTTCAATGACGTTCGACCTTAACTTCACCATCAACATCCCGAAAAATCTCTTCGATCGTCTCAGGCTCGGGCTCGTTACAGTCGGCAATTTAAAACTCGCCACGTAGTCATTTTCCATTAATATCGAAGGTCCCGCGTTTCCGTTTCCCGTAGAGAGAGATTTATGTCCGCCTACGTGACAAAAGGCGACCAACTCGGGTCTAGTTTACAGCGGCGGTGTTGCGACGGAAATCTGAAATATTCAGGGGGACGGCGAAAGGTATACGTGGGAATTCGAGTCTGTCTGCAGTGAGTAATAAATTGAAACGTGCATATCTCCGGAGGCAAACCATCGTCGTGGTATACCAACACGTAGCTGGTGAGCGCAGATAAGCAACGACGCGGTAATCCTCGGACACACTGTGTAAGTTAACGCTGGTAGACCTTGCGTATTACATTAACGTTCAAGCACGCTGAGAACGAGCGAGAAGAATATCTATATATCTATATAGGAAGAGAGAAAGATAGAGCGAGGTACACGAAGAGGGTATACGATAGGGTGGAAAAAGAAGGGTGAGAAGGTGGGAAAGGACAGCACTCGGGTAATTCGCAAAGGTTGCTAGTCCTAACCGGAGACAACCTACTATCTAGTTAAAAGGCGGGCCCGTACCCTTTAAATGGTCGGCGTGGTTACAGGACGAGGCGTTAAAAGGTGCAAATAGTCGAACGCATAAAACGTCCCGACGACTTTGCGAACGCGAGCGTTGCTGCGGCCGACTATCCCTCGAAAATATCCACCTGGGCGCGATAATAAAGTTACTTCGGTCGTAGATAGTCGCCCGAGGGCTGGAACTGCGGGACACCCCGAGACAAAGGCTATCGACGGACTAAATATAGCTCTTTTCGAGAGCGAATTCCGGGGGAAACGAAGCTTCGCCGGGAGACGGGGTGGATACTGATCACTTTCAGTCTTTTGATTTGTGCTTATCCTGCGCGAAATAATAGAGCAAGGCCTTTCTTTTTAGTAGAGTTCATTGCTTCGAAGAAAATAATAATTGAAAATATAAAAATAACAGAGATAACAGAAAAAAATTTATAGAATTGAAACATCGATCAAAATTGCTTACATTTCATCTCTACTCTCCGCGACAAATAATGTTTTCTCACTCGTCTCGCAAATGATCGCGTTATAATAAGAAATAGTTGACTGTTTTACGTCAAGCATATCCAATGTCTATACTTTAAGCGAGGTTCCATTATTCTCTTCAGAAATGTCGATATCAATAACGGTAGTGGCGATTAAATACGTCGCCGTGGAAAAAAGGTAAGCCGGAAAGAGAAAGGATCCTCTCGTTATAATGAAGCAGAACACTATAGACTCGTCAACGGATCAGAATGGCTAGAGAACGCCGTGACTGATGATAACGATATCCGCACGACAAAAATTGAATTATAATTAGCCCATTTCAGGACGAATGGCGACGAGACAGGAGCAGCCTTTTGTTCATTGCGACGACTAAAAAATTTTGATACTATCAAAGACGAAAAATATTCTTAAGTAAATGTTGTAGTCACGCTTTTTCAAGATTACTCAAAAATCGCCTCGTCGTTAATTGGTTTTCGACGCGCGGATCGAAAACGCATTAATATACTTTTCATTTATCAGGGATTTCCTTTCGAGTCGTTTAATCATATCCCGCTCTCGCGAACGAGCTTTTATTATGCAACCATGAAAGATTTCGTATCGCATCGGAGGCGTTCTGGCGTTCACGTTTCCCCACCGAAGTGACCGACCCGATGAACGTTTCCTTCGCCCTCTCCCTCTCCCACTCCGCACCCCCGTAAAAAGGAAATTTATTTCCCCGTTAATGGCTCCGACGGTTCACCGTTTCGATAACAGGTTACAGAACACTTAGTTACCTTCGTTACACGCGAGGCAGCCACAGTCGCGGTCGTAAGTCGCATTTACTGACTTCTTTACGTCATTCTTGCAAAATGGACCCTCGGGAACGAACTCAACGAACCCGTGCTCAGTCGATCCCTGCTTTCATGCGGCGTAATTTATTCCACGGCAAAGAGCGAGAGGGGAAAGCAAGCCGTTATCGAAAAACATAACTAATGCCCTCGTCATCCGCAGCGAATTTTCGTCGGGGGTGCCGTGGAAAGAGGAAGAAAAAATGGAAAAAAGCGAGCCGTTTTCGTTCCCTCGATACGCGAGGCGGTGTCGACGACTTAAATCGATATCCAACGATGTCGTGCCTCTCTCCCGCGGCAAAGTCATCCTGAAGAAACGTTGACGGACAATTAATCATACGAACGCCGTCGATGGCCGTGATAATAAATGCGCGAAGACCCCCCGCCCCGAAACTCGCGCAGTGCGTGCGTCGTGGGTGGGTGGAGAGAAGGAAGCTCAGACATTTCCGGATAGGGTGATAATCAGAATGACGCCGCGTATCCTTTGTACCCCAGTAATTAGTTTCCTCTATCCCGCGTGACTGTCCACCTAGTTACCCAGCTGTCGCTGGGAAACCGAGCGACGCGAAAGCGAGACTACGCGTGCTGCGTCGCGCGGCCCAAAAGCCAACATTTACTGATTTCGCGCTCGCGTACGCGCGCCCCGGATTTTCCCTGGCTACCCTTTGATATTTTCGTTCAAAGGAAAAGCTCCACTGTCCTCGCAACCAGCTCTCGTCGTCGCGATTCGGCTAATTGAGGATATTTCGCGAGCTGTTGCATCTTCAACTCGCGATCCCCGGGGGAACGTTCATCCTCGATGCCATTTTGTCTCTGACGTTCCTTGGGATTTATGGTAATGATCGTAATACGACATTTGTTGATATTGCGTTTTGTCAGGGATTTATGGATTACCGAGAATTAACTTCGTGTTAATTACGCGATTACGGCTTATAGAACCATCGAGGGTAGTAAAGTCGTAGATTCCTTGTGCCGTTACGGTCTAAATATGAGTGCAAACGTAACTCTAATCAGCTCCGGTAGACCCACGAGAGATGCAATAATCGGGAACGGTCCCTGTACGATCATGAATTAATTCCGGGCGTATGATTCTCCATTTTCAAGTCGCGAAATCATGCACGAACGATCTAGCCTATCGGAGTCCTTGCTACCTTGTTCTTCAACGGTTTTCTTTGTTTATTATAAATTTCCAAAAAATATAAGCAATAGTTCTCTGAATTTGAAAGAAAAATTATTAATAGTTCTACATTAAACTTCACGTTAGCATAAATTATTGTTTAAATATAAAAATAAACTCAAACAGCACGAATAGATGCTGACCCTTCAGTCGAGTAATGACTGCTGGTTGCTAGTACGTATTATTCATTCAGCTTCCTTCCGTTTGCGGTTGGTCAATAGAATATAGCTTTCATTATTCAAAGCTAGTCGATGCTCCCGTTGCAAGAGCGAAGCTCATTTTAATATTTCCGCTTTAATTACAGCACCTGGTACAACACGGGATAAGAGGGCGTCGCGCAAGGACAAGGAGCAAAACGTAGCCCGGTCTCATAAACCGACGACGACATTATGCTCTTCGCGGTATAACTTTTCCAAAAAGCGTCGCTGCAATCAGCAATCCCCGCGGTACAGAGAAGGGTAGCAGGGTCGTCGGATCTGAACTGGGTAATCGGGTGGCTGAACACGGTAGGGTTGATAGGGAGACGCGGAGGGGGCGAGATAAATCTCAGAATTTAATATCCTTCAAGGAGGTATGTAATATCCTCTAAAAGCCTTCGCAGGCTTTCCCGGTTCGATGCTCGAGCCGCCCGGCGTATGGAAGTATGTTTTTGCCTAAAATCATCGAACGAACGGCGCGCGGTCGCCATCTCGAAGCATGGGGCTGGGCTGCCTTGCATAGAGTCACACTTCCTGTTTCGAAATATGTCCAGACAGTGATGGGATTCGATCCGTCTCGAGACATCTTGGGTCGAGAAACCAGATTTGAAGAATCTCAAAACACTTAACTAAAGCGTTACACACGCTTACAATGTAAGAACACATTTTTGTTTAGAATGTATAATTACGATAAATACCTTATTATGATAATTCTCTTTGAAAACTAATCTTGGATTGGTCAAAGTTCAATTTTCGAGGCTTACCTGAAACAGAAATGAAAAATAGAGTTAGAGAGAATGTTTATTATAATTATAAAAATCAACGTCTCATAAAATAATATAATAAATGAATCCCACGTCAACAATAGAATTCAATAGAATTCAATCAAAACAAAATTTGAGAGTAATCTTATCGGAGCAAATTTTTGTTTCGACGATCATCCGCATAGGAATGAAATCAAATAACGGAATACTCTATATCTGAACCACGGATTCCCCGTTCCTGGACTAACGTACGCCTCGACAGTACCGCGACGGCGATTAGATGGAAAGAACGAGGAAAGATTATTGATGGGTGCCGATAGCTAAGACGAAGGCAAGGGAATCACTGCCGGTGTAATTACGAAATGGCTGTTAGGACGGAACGCCGCCGTTATTCTAGCACGAACCGATCCATCATCCTCGGTCGCTACGGGGTGGCGCTGAGCTGTAAACCCTCGGGTACTTTTTTCCCCGTGTTCCCGGCTGATTTCATTCGCGCTTTAACGCCTTCCAGATGATCGGGGGATCGCCGATGTAATTACCATGAAGTGGCTTTCACCGAGGTGCGGCCATTTGATGCTCTTAAGGTGAATTCATTGCTCAGGGGCCCCCGTCTATATTGGGAATCGATCATAGATCACCAACGATGACATCGCCGCGTTAAAGCGCCATCATCCGAGGCGACAGGTATTTTTACGTCCAACGAATCCTTTACGTAGACACGAAGGCTATCGGAGAAACCGCAGGGTTCGCTTTATTTACATATATCGTCGTTGGGCCACTGTATAAGCTAGTTCGCGTTCATTTTATCATTTGCGTTAGACTTGTGATTTGCAAATATGTACACTTCAATGTGCTTTACGTTCACACACGATTTCATTGAAATCAAAACTTTATGTGAATATGTGACAGAATTAATATGCAAAACATTTCTCTCATTTTACATTATTTTCCCACCTTCCTGACATAGTAACTATATCGTCGCTATAAAATTTCTGTCGTGTTTCTATGTACGACATTTAATATCGTCAGAGAAAATTCCCAAACATCAGCATCTTTCGAGCCTGGAAGGTAGTAGTCCTTAGGGAAGACACAATCGTCTTCCTGGTCGCTTGACCATTCGTCCTGGGAATCCTTCTTCCTCCTTCTCCAAAGAAGGAGAGCGCCACCAAGGTTCTTTACGCTCGTCAAACTGCCGCGTCTTCACCCATGGCGGCACAAAGTAAACGGAGTAGCGGGTGACGTGTTATTTACCGCCTCGCTGTAATCTCAGTTCGTCGCCTGCGTTGCAGCCCCCGCGTCGTCGCGTCCTCTTCTCCTCCAGCTTTCTTTCACCATCGCGGCTCTGCCCCCC